>NW_025961962.1:0-28331 GCF_023159225.1 Perognathus longimembris pacificus | reverse complement strand
GGTATGGTTACTGTACTGGTAACTCCCAAAAGAATCTGGATTGTGGTGCTGGGAACAGAGAAATAAGCTCATTTAGGAGCTGCACTTACGAAGGGGGTAGGCTGTTGCATATCAGGGAGTAAACCTTCTGAGAATAAAAACAGCTGGAGCTTGTTAAGGTAATTACACAGGGGAAAGGATAATGTACTGGGAACTCCTCAGAAGAATCTAATTTGTGGTTAGGGGCGAGAGATAAAAGCTCATTTAGGAACGACATGAACATGCTGCGTAGGTAGCTGTTTATCAGTAAATATCTACACTGAGATTAAGAAAAGCAGTAGCTTAATAAATTAAGTACTTCCTGGTATGGTTACTGTACTGGTAACTCCCCAAAAGAATCTGGATTGTGGTGAGGGAACAGAGAAAATGCTCATTTAGGACCTGCACTTACGAAGGGGGTAGGCAGCTGTATATCAGGAGTAAACCTTCTGAGAATAAAAACAGCTGGAGCTTGTTAAGGTAATTACACAGGGGAAAGGATAATGTACTGGGAACTCCTCAGAAGAATCTGATTTGTGGTGAGTTGAGAGAGATAAAAGCTCATTTAGGAACGACATGAACATGCTGCGTAGGTAGCTGTTTATCAGTAAATATCTCCACTGAGATTAAGAAAAGCAGTAGGTTAATAAAGTGAGTACTTCCTGGTATGGTTACTGTACTGGTAACTCACCAAAAGAATCTGGATTGTGGTGCTGGGAACAGAGAAATAAGCTCATTTAGGAGCTGCTCTTACGAAGGGGGTAGGCTGTAGCATATCAGGGAGTAAACCTTCTGAGAATAAAAACAGCTGGAGCTTGTTAAGGTAATTACACAGGGGAAAGGATAATGTACTGGGAACTCCTCAGAAGAATCTAATTTGTGGTTAGGGGAGAGAGATAAAAGCTCATTTAGGAACGACATGAACATGCTGCGTAGGTAGCTGTTTATCAGTAAATATCTCCACTGAGATTAAGAAAAGCAGTAGCTTAATAAATTAAGTACTTCCTGGTATGGTTACTGTACTGGTAACTCCCCAAAAGAATCTGGATTGTGGTGAGGGAACAGAGACAAAAGCTCATTTAGGAGCTGCTCTTACGAAGGGGGTAGGCTGTAGCATATCAGGGAGTAAACCTTCTGAGAATAAAAACAGCTGGAGCTTGTTAAGGTAATTACACAGGGGAAAGGATAATGTACTGGGAACTCCTCAGAAGAATCTAATTTGTGGTTAGGGGAGAGAGATAAAAGCTCATTTAGGAACGACATGAACATGCTGCGTAGGTAGCTGTTTATCAGTAAATATCTCCACTGAGATTAAGAAAAGCAGTAGCTTAATAAATTAAGTACTTCCTGGTATGGTTACTGTACTGGTAACTCCCCAAAAGAATCTGGATTGTGGTGAGGGAACAGAGACAAAAGCTCATTTAGGACCTGCACTTACGAAGGGGGTAGGCAGCTGTATATCAGGGAGTAAACCTTCTGAGAATAAAAACAGCTGGAGCTTGTTAAGGTAATTACACAGGGGAAAGGATAATGTACTGGGAACTCCTCAGAATAATCTGATTTGTGGTGAGGGGAGAGAGATAAAAGCTCATTTAGGAAAGACATGAACGTGCTGCGTAGGTAGCTGTTTATCAGTAAATATCTCCACTGAGATTAAGAAAAGCAGTAGCTTAATAAATTAAGTACTTCCTGGTATGGTTACTGTACTGGTAACTCCCCAAAAGAATCTGGATTGTGGTGAGGGAACAGAGAAAAAAGCTCATTTAGGACCTGCACTTACGAAGGGGTTAGGCAGCTATTATCAGGGAGTAAACCTTCTGAGAATAAAAACAGCTGGAGCTTGTTAAGGTAATTACACAGGGGAAAGGATAATGTACTGGGAACTCCTCAGAAGAATCTGATTTGTGGTGAGGGGAGAGAGATAAAAGCACATTTAGGAACGACATGAACATGCTGCGTAGGTAGCTGTTTATCAGTAAATATCTCCACTGAGATTAAGAAAAGCAGTAGCTTAATAAATTAAGTACTTCCTGGTATGGCTACTGTACTGGTAACTCCCCAAAAGAATCTGGATTGTGGTGAGGGAACAGAGAAAAAAGCTCATTTAGGACCTGCACTTACGAAGGGGTTAGGCAGCTGTATATCAGGGAGTAAACCTTCTGAGAATAAAAACAGCTGGAGCTTGTTAAGGTAATTACACAGGGGAAAGGATAATGTACTGGGAACTCCTCAGAAGAATCTGATTTGTGTTGAGGGGAGAGAGATAAAAGCTCATTTAGGAACGACATGAACATGCTGCGTAGGGAGCTGTTTATCAGTAAATATCTCCACTGAGATTAAGAAAAGCAGTAGCTTAATAAATTAAGTACTTCCTGGTATGGTTACTGTACTGGTAAGCCCCAAAAGAATATGGATTGTGGTGAGGGAACAGAGAAAAAAGCTCATTTAGGACCTGCACACGAAGGGGGTAGGCAGCTGTATATCAGGGAGTAAACCTTCTGAGAATAAAAACAGCTGGAGCTTGTTAAGGTAATTACACAGCGGAAAGGATAATGTACTGGGAACTCCTCAGAAGAATCTGATTTGTGGTGAGGGGAGAGAGATAAAAGCTCATTTAGGAACAACATGAACATGCTGCGTAGGTAGCTGTTTATCAGTAAATATCTCCACTGAGATTAAGAAAAGCAGTAGCTTAATAAATTAAGTACTTCCTGGTATGGTTACTGTACTGGTAACTCCCAAAAGAATCTGGATTGTGGTGCTGGGAACAGAGAAATAAGCTCATTTAGGAGCTGCACTTACGAAGGGGGTAGGCTGTTGCATATCAGGGAGTAAACCTTCTGAGAATAAAAACAGCTGGAGCTTCTTAAGGTAATTACACAGGGGAAAGGATAATGTACTGGGAACTCCTCAGAAGAATCTAATTTGTGGTTAGGGGCGAGAGATAAAAGCTCATTTAGGAACGACATGAACATGCTGCGTAGGTAGCTGTTTATCAGTAAATATCTACACTGAGATTAAGAAAAGCAGTAGCTTAATAAATTAAGTACTTCCTGGTATGGTTACTGTACTGGTAACTCCCAAAAGAATCTGGATTGTGGTGAGGGAACAGAGAAAATGCTCATTTAGGACCTGCACTTACGAAGGGGTAGGCAGCTGTATATCAGGAGTAAACCTTCTGAGAATAAAAACAGCTGGAGCTTGTTAAGGTAATTACACAAGGGAAAGGATAATGTACTGGGAACTCCTCAGAAGAATCTGATTTGTGGTGAGTTGAGAGAGATAAAAGCTCATTTAGGAACGACATGAACATGCTGGGTAGGTAGCTGTTTATCAGTAAATATCTCCACTGAGATTAAGAAAAGCAGTAGGTTAATAAAGTGAGTACTTCCTGGTATGGTTACTGTACTGGTAACTCCCCAAAAGAATCTGGATTGTGGTGCTGGGAACAGAGAAATAAGCTCATTTAGGAGCTGCTCTTACGAAGGGGGTAGGCTGTAGCATATCAGGGAGTAAACCTTCTGAGAATAAAAACAGCTGGAGCTTGTTAAGGTAATTACACAGGGGAAAGGATAATGTACTGGGAACTCCTCAGAAGAATCTAATTTGTGGTTAGGGGAGAGAGATAAAAGCTCATTTAGGAACGACATGAACATGCTGCGTAGGTAGCTGTTTATCAGTAAATATCTCCACTGAGATTAAGAAAAGCAGTAGCTTAATAAATTAAGTACTTCCTGGTATGGTTACTGTACTGGTAACTCCCAAAAGAATCTGGATTGTGGTGAGGGAACAGAGACAAAAGCTCATTTAGGACCTGCACTTACGAAGGGGGTAGGCAGCTGTATATCAGGGAGTAAACCTTCTGAGAATAAAAACAGCTGGAGCTTGTTAAGGTAATTACACAGGGGAAAGGATAATGTACTGGGAACTCCTCAGAATAATCTGATTTGTGGTGAGGGGAGAGAGATAAAAGCTCATTTAGGAAAGACATGAACGTGCTGCGTAGGTAGCTGTTTATCAGTAAATATCTCCACTGAGATTAAGAAAAGCAGTAGCTTAATAAATTAAGTACTTCCTGGTATGGTTACTGTACTGGTAACTCCCCAAAAGAATCTGGATTGTGGTGAGGGAACAGAGAAAAAAGCTCATTTAGGACCTGCACTTACGAAGGGGTTAGGCAGCTATATATCAGGGAGTAAACCTTCTGAGAATAAAAACAGCTGGAGCTTGTTAAGGTAATTACACAGGGGAAAGGATAATGTACTGGGAACTCCTCAGAAGAATCTGATTTGTGGTGAGGGTAGAGAGATAAAAGCACATTTAGGAACGACATGAACATGCTGCGTAGGTAGCTGTTTATCAGTAAATATCTCCACTGAGATTAAGAAAAGCAGTAGCTTAATAAATTAAGTACTTCCTGGTATGGCTACTGTACTGGTAACTCCCCAAAAGAATCTGGATTGTGGTGAGGGAACAGAGAAAAAAGCTCATTTAGGACCTGCACTTACGAAGGGGTTAGGCAGCTGTATATCAGGGAGTAAACCTTCTGAGAATAAAAACAGCTGGAGCTTGTTAAGGTAATTACACAGGGGAAAGGATAATGTACTGGGAACTCCTCAGAAGAATCTGATTTGTGTTGAGGGGAGAGAGATAAAAGCTCATTTAGGAACGACATGAACATGCTGCGTAGGGAGCTGTTTATCAGTAAATATCTCCACTGAGATTAAGAAAAGCAGTAGCTTAATAAATTAAGTACTTCCTGGTATGGTTACTGTACTGGTAAGCCGCAAAAGAATATGGATTGTGGTGAGGGAACAGAGAAAAAAGCTCATTTAGGACCTGCACTTACGAAGGGGGTAGGCAGCTGTATATCAGGGAGTAAACCTTCTGAGAATAAAAACAGCTGGAGCTTGTTAAGGTAATTACACAGCGGAAAGGATAATGTACTGGGAACTCCTCAGAAGAATCTGATTTGTGGTGAGGGGAGAGAGATAAAAGCTCATTTAGGAACAACATGAACATGCTGCGTAGGTAGCTGTTTATCAGTAAATATCTCCACTGAGATTAAGAAAAGCAGTAGCTTAATAAATTAAGTACTTCCTGGTATGGTTACTGTACTGGTAACTCCCCAAAAGAATCTGGATTGTGGTGCTGGGAACAGAGAAATAAGCTCATTTAGGAGCTGCACTTACGAAGGGGGTAGGCTGTTGCATATCAGGGAGTAAACCTTCTGAGAATAAAAAACAGCTGGAGCTTGTTAAGGTAATTACACAGGGGAAAGGATAATGTACTGGGAACTCCTCAGAAGAATCTAATTTGTGGTTAGGGGCGAGAGATAAAAGCTCATTTAGGAACGACATGAACATGCTGCGTAGGTAGCTGTTTATCAGTAAATATCTACACTGAGATTAAGAAAAGCAGTAGCTTAATAAATTAAGTACTTCCTGGTATGGTTACTGTACTGGTAACTCCCCAAAAGAATCTGGATTGTGGTGAGGGAACAGAGAAAATGCTCATTTAGGACCTGCACTTAGGAAGGGGGTAGGCAGCTGTATATCAGGAGTAAACCTTCTGAGAATAAAAACAGCTGGAGCTTGTTAAGGTAATTACACAGGGGAAAGGATAATGTACTGGGAACTCCTCAGAAGAATCTGATTTGTGGTGAGTTGAGAGAGATAAAAGCTCATTTAGGAACGACATGAACATGCTGCGTAGGTAGCTGTTTATCAGTAAATATCTCCACTGAGATTAAGAAAAGCAGTAGGTTAATAAAGTGAGTACTTCCTGGTATGGTTACTGTACTGGTAACTCCCCAAAAGAATCTGGATTGTGGTGCTGGGAACAGAGAAATAAGCTCATTTAGGAGCTGCTCTTACGAAGGGGGTAGGCTGTAGCATATCAGGGAGTAAACCTTCTGAGAATAAAAACAGCTGGAGCTTGTTAAGGTAATTACACAGGGGAAAGGATAATGTACTGGGAACTCCTCAGAATAATCTAATTTGTGGTTAGGGGAGAGAGATAAAAGCTCATTTAGGAACGACATGAACATGCTGCGTAGGTAGCTGTTTATCAGTAAATATCTCCACTGAGATTAAGAAAAGCAGTAGCTTAATAAATTAAGTACTTCCTGGTATGGTTACTGTACTGGTAACTCTCCAAAAGAATCTGGATTGTGGTGAGGGAACAGAGACAAAAGCTCATTTAGGACCTGCACTTACGAAGGGGGTAGGCAGCTGTATATCAGGGAGTAAACCTTCTGAGAATAAAAACAGCTGGAGCTGGTTAAGGTAATTACACAGGGGAAAGGATAATGTACTGGGAACTCCTGAGAAGAATCTGATTTGTGGTGAGGGGAGAGAGATAAAAGCTCATTTAGGAACGACATGAACATGCTGCGTAGGTAGCTGTTTATCAGTAAATATCTCCACTGAGATTAAGAAAAGCAGTAGCTTAATAAATTAAGTACTTCCTGGTATGGTTACTGTACTGGTAACTCCCCAAAAGAATCTGGATTGTGGTGAGGGAACAGAGACAAAAGCTCATTTAGGACCTGCACTTACGAAGGGGGTAGGCAGCTGTATATCAGGGAGTAAACCTTCTGAGAATAAAAACAGCTGGAGCTGGTTGAGGTAATTACACAGGGGAAAGGATAATGTACTGGGAACTCCTGAGAAGAATCTGATTTGTGGTGAGGGGAGAGAGATAAAAGCTCATTTAGGAACGACATGAACATGCTGCGTAGGTAGCTGTTTATCAGTAAATATCTCCACTGAGATTAAGAAAAGCAGTAGCTTAATAAATTGAGTATTTCCTGGTGTGGTTACTGTACTGGTAACTCCCCAAAAGAATCTGGATTGTGGTGAGGGAACAGAGAAAAAAGCTCATTTAGGACCTGCACTTACGAAGGGGGTAGGCAGCTGTATATCAGGGAGTAAACCTTCTGAGAATAAAAACAGCTGGAGCTTGTTAAGGTAATTACACAGGGGAAAGGATAATGTACTGGGAACTCCTCAGAAGAATCTGATTTGTGTTGAGGGGAGAGAGATAAAAGCTCATTTAGGAACGAAATGAACATGCTGCGTAGGGAGCTGTTTATCAGTAAATATCTCCACTGAGATTAAGAAAAGCAGTAGCTTAATAAATTAAGTACTTCCTGGTATGGTTACTGTACTGGTAAGCCCCAAAAGAATATGGATTCTGGTGAGGGAACAGAGAAAAAAGCTCATTTAGGACCTGCACTTACGAAGGGGGTAGGCAGCTGTATATCAGGGAGTAAACCTTCTGAGAATAAAAACAGCTGGAGCTTGTTAAGGTAATTACACAGCGGAAAGGATAATGTACTGGGAACTCCTCAGAAGAATCTGATTTGTGGTGAGGGGAGAGAGATAAAAGCTCATTTAGGAACAACATGAACATGCTGCATAGGTAGCTGTTTATCAGTAAATATCTCCACTGAGATTAAGAAAAGCAGTAGCTTAATAAATTAAGTACTTCCTGGTATGGTTACTGTACTGGTAACTCCCCAAAAGAATCTGGATTGTGGTGAGGGAACAGAGAAAAAAGCTCATTTAGGACCTGCACTTACGAAGGGGGTAGGCAGCTGTATATCAGGGAGTAAACCTTCTGAGAATAAAAACAGCTGGAGCTTGTTAAGGTAATTACACAGCGGAAAGGATAATGTACTGGGAACTCCTCAGAAGAATCTGATTTGTGGTGAGGGGAGAGAGATAAAAGCTCATTTAGGAACAACATGAACATGCTGCATAGGTAGCTGTTTATCAGTAAATATCTCCACTGAGATTTAGAAAAGCAGTAGCTTAATAAATTAAGTACTTCCTGGTATGGTTACTGTACTGGTAACTCCCCAAAAGAATCTGGATTGTGGTGAGGGAACAGAGAAAAAAGCTCATTTAGGACCTGCACTTACGAAGGGGGTAGGCAGCTGTATATCAGGGAGTATCGCTTCTGAGAATAAAAACAGCTGGAGCTTGTTAAGGTAATTACACAGGGGAAAGGATAATGTACTGGGAACTCCTCAGAAGAATCTGATTTGTGGTGCGGGGAGAGAGATAAAAGCTCATTTAGGAACGATATGAACATGCTGCATACGTAGCTGTTTATCAGTAAATATCTCCACTGAGATTAAGAAAAGCAGTAGCTTAATAAATTAAGTACTTCCTGGTATGGATACTGTACTGGTAACTCCCCAAAAGAATCTGGATTGTGGTGAGGGAACAGAGAAATAAGCTCATTTAGGAGCTGCACTTACGAAGGAGGTAGGCAGTTGCATATCAGGGAGTAAACCTTCTGAGAATAAAAAGAGATGGAGCTTGTTAAGGTAATTACACAGGGGAAAGGATAATGTACTGGGAACTCCTCAGAAGAATCTAATTTGTGTTGAGGGGAGAGAGATAAAAGCTCATTTAGGAACGACATGAACATGCTGCGTTGGTAGCTGTTTATCAGTAAATATCTCCACTGAGATTAAGAAAAGCAGTAGCTTAATAAATTAAGTACTTCCTGGTATGGTCACTGTACTGGTAACTCCCAAAAACAATGTAGATTGTGGTGAGGGAACAGAGAAAAAAGCTCATTTAGGAACGACATGAACATGCTGCGTTGGTAGCTGTTTATCAGTAAATGTCTCCACTGAGATTAAGAAAAGCAGTAGCTTAATAAATTAAGTATTTCCTGGTATGGTTACTGTACTGGTAACTCCCCAAAAGAATCTGGATTGTGGTGAGGGAAGAGAGAAAAAATCTCATTTAGGACCTGCACTTACGAAGGGGGTAGGCAGCTGTATGTCAGGGAGTAAACCTTCTGAGAATAAAAACAGCTGGAGCTTGATAAGGTAATTACACAGGGGAAAGGATAATGTACTGGGATCTCCTCAGAAGAATCTGATTTGTGGTGAGGGGAGAGAGATAAAAGCTCATTTAGGAACGACATGAACATGCTGCGTAGGTAGCTGTTTATCAGTAAATATCTCCACTGAGATTAAGAAAAGCAGTAGCTTAATAAATTAAGTACTTCCTGGTATGGTTACTGTACTGGTAACTCCCCAAAAGAATATGGATTGTGGTGAGGGAACAGAGAAAAAATCTCATTTAGGACCTGCACTTACGAAGGGGGTAGGCAGCTGTATATCAGGGAGTAAACCTTCTGAGAATAAAAACAGCTGGAGCTTGTTAAGGTAATTACACAGGGGAAAGGATAATGTACTGGGAACTCCTCAGAGGAATCTGATTTGTGGTGCGGGGAGAGAGATAAAAGCTCATTTAGGACCGACATGAACATGCTGCGTAGGTAGCTGTTTATCAGTAAATATCTCCACTGAGATTAAGAAAAGCAGTAGCTTAATAAATTAAGTACTTCCTGGTATGGTTACTGTACTGGTAACTCCCAAAAACAATGTAGATTGTGGTGAGGGAACAGAGAAAAAAGCTCATTTAGGACCTGCACTTACGAAGGGGGTAGGCAGCTGTATATCAGGGAGTATACCTTCTGAGAATAAAAACAGCTGGAGCTTGTTAAGGTAATTACACAGGGGAAAGGATAATGTACTGGGAACTCCTCAGAAGAATCTGATTTGTGGTGAGGCGAGAGAGATAAAAGCTCATTTAGGAACGACATGAACATGCTGCGTAGGTAGCTGTTTATCAGTAAATATCTCCACTGAAATTAAGAAAAGCAGTAGCTTAATAAATTAAGTACTTCCTGGTATGGTTACTGTACTGGTAACCCCCAAAAGAATATGGATTGTGGTGAGGGAACAGAGAAAAAAGCTCATTTAGGACCTGCACTTACGAAGGGGGTAGGCAGCTGTATATCAGGGAGTAAACCTTCTGAGAATAAAAACAGCTGGAGCTTGTTAAGGTAATTACACAGGGGAAAGGATAATGTACTGGGAACGACTCAGAATAATCTGATTTGTGGTGAGGGGAGAGAGATAAAAGCTCATTTAGGAACGACATGAACATGCTCCATAGGTAGCCGTTTATCAGAAAATATCTCCACTGAGATTAAGAAAAGGAGTAGCTTAATAAATTAAGTACTTCCTGGTATGGTTACTGTACTGGTAACTCCCCAAAAGGATCTGTATTGTGGAGAGGGAACAGAGAAAAAATCTCATTTAAGACCTGCAATTACGAAGGGGGTAGGCAGCTGTATATCAGGGAGTATCGCTTCTGAGAATAAAAACAGCTGGAGCTTGTTAAGGGAATTAAACAGGGGAAAGGATAATGTACTGGGAACTCCTCAGAAGAATCTGATTTGTGGTGCGGGGAGAGAGATAAAAGCTCATTTAGGAACGATATGAACATGCTGCATACGTAGCTGTTTATCAGTAAATATCTCCACTGAGATTAAGAAAAGCAGTAGCTTAATAAATTAAGTACTTCCTGGTATGGATACTGTACTGGTAACTCCCCAAAAGAATCTGGATTGTGGTTAGGGAACAGAGAAAAAAGCTCATTTAGGACCTGCACTTACGAAGGGGGTAGGCAGCTGTATATCAGGGAGTAAACCTTCTGAGAATAAAAACAGCTGGAGCTTGTTAAGGTAATTACACAGGGGAAAGGATAATGTACTGGGAACTCCTCAGAAGAATCTGACTTGTGGTGAGGGGAGAGAGATAAAAGCTCATTTAGGAACGACATGAACATGCTGCGTAGGTAGCTGTTTATCAGTAAATATCTCCACTGAGATTAAGAAAAGCAGTAGCTTAATAAATTGAGTACTTCCTGGTATGGTTACTGTACTGGTAACTCCCCTAAAGAATCTGGATTGTGGTGAGGGAACAGAGAAATAAGCTCATTTAGGAGCTGCACTTACGAAGGAGGTAGGCAGTTGCATATCAGGGAGTAAACCTTCTGAGAATAAAAAGAGATGGAGCTTGTTAAGGTAATTACACAGGGGAAAGGATAATGTACTGGGAACTCCTCAGAAGAATATGAATTGTGGTGAGGGGAGAGAGATAAAAGCTCATTTAGGAACGACATGAACATGCTGCGTAGGTAGCTGTTTATCAGTAAATATCTCCACTGAGATTAAGAAAAGCAGTAGCTTAATAAATTGAGTACTTCCTGGTATGGTTACTGTACTGGTAACTCCCCTAAAGAATCTGGATTGTGGTGAGGGAACAGAGAAATAAGCTCATTTAGGAGCTGCACTTACGAAGGAGGTAGGCAGTTGCATATCAGGGAGTAAACCTTCTGAGAATAAAAAGAGATGGAGCTTGTTAAGGTAATTACACAGGGGAAAGGATAATGTACTGGGAAATCCTCAGAAGAATCTAATTTGTGGTGAGGGGAGAGAGATAAAAGCTCATTTAGGAACGACATGAACATGCTGCGTTGGTAGCTGTTTATCAGTAAATATCTCCACTGAGATTAAGAAAAGCAGTAGCTTAATAAATTAAGTACTTCCTGGTATGGTCACTGTACTGGTAACTCCCCAAAAGAATCTGGATTGTGGTGAGGGAACAGAGAAAAAAGCTCATTTAGGACTTGCACTTACAAAGGGGGTAGGCAGCTGTATATCAGGGAGTAAACCTTCTGAGAATAAAAACAGCTGGAGCTTGTTAAGGTAATTACACAAGGGAAAGGATAATGTACTGGGAACTCCTCAGAAGAATCTGACTTGTGGTGAGGGGAGAGAGATAAAAGCTCATTTAGGAACGACATGAACATGCTGCGTAGGTAGCTGTTTATCAGTAAATATCTCCACTGAGATTAAGAAAAGCAGTAGCTTAATAAATTGAGTACTTCCTGGTATGGTAACTGTACTGGTAACTCCCCTAAAGAATCTGGATTTGGTGAGGGAACAGAGAAAAAAGCTCATTTAGGACCTGCACTTACGAAGGGGGTCGGCAGCTGAATATGAGGGAGTATCCCTTCTGAGAATAAAAACAGCTGGAGCTTGTTGAGGTAATTACACAGGGGAAAGGATAATGTACTGGGAACTCCTCAGAAGATTCTGATTTGTGGTGAGGGGAGAGAGATAAAAGCTCATTTAGGAACGACATGAACATGCTGCGTAGGTAGCTGTTTATCAGTAAATATCTCCACTGAGAATAAGACAAGCAGCAGCTTAATAAATTAAGTACTTCCTGGTATGGTTACTGTACTGGTAACTCCCCAAAAGAATCTGGATTGTGGTGAGGGAACAGAGAAAAAAGCTCATTTAGGACCTGCACTTACGAAGGACATAGGCAGCTGTATATCAGGGAGTATCCCTTCTGAGAATAAAAACAGCTGGAGTTTGTTAAGGTAATTACACAGGGGAAAGGATAATGTACTGGGAACTCCTCAGAAGAATCTGATTTGTGGTGAGGGGAGACAGATAAAAGCTCATTTAGAAACGACATGAACATGCTGCATAGGTAGCTGTTTATCAGTAAATATCTCCACTGAGATTAAGAAAAGCAGTAGCTTTATAAATTAAGTACTTCCTGGTATGGTTACTGTACTGGTAACTCCCCAAAAGAATCTGGATTCTGGTGAGGGAACAGAGAAAAAAGCTCATTTAGGACCAGCACATACGGAGGGGGTAGGCAGCTGTATATCAGGGAGTAAACCTTCTGAGAATAAAAACAGCTGGAGCTTGTTAAGGTAATTACACAGGGGAAAGGATAATGTACTGGAAACTCCTCAGAAGAATCTGATTTGTGGTGAGGGGAGAGAGATAAAAGCTCATTTAGGTACGACATGAACATGCTGCGTAGGTAGCTGTTTATCAGTAAATATCTCCACTGAGATTAAGAAAAGCAGTAGCTTAATAAATTAAGTACTTCCTGGTATGGTTACTGTTCTGGTAACTCCTCAAAAGAATCTGGATTGTGGTGAGGGAATAGAGAAAAAAGCTCATTTAGGACCTGCACTTATGTTGGGGTTAGGCAGCTGTATATCAGGGATTAATCCTTCTGAAAATAAAAACAGCTGGAGCTTGTTAAGGTAATTACACAGGGGAAAGGATAATGTACTGGGAACTCCTCAGAAAAATCTGATTTGTGGTGAGGGGAGAGAGATAAAAGCTCATTTAGGAACGACATGAACATGCTCCATAGGTAGCCGTTTATCAGTAAATATCTCCACTGAGATTAAGAAAAGCAGTAGCTTTATAAATTAAGTACTTCCTGGTATGGTTACTGTACTGGTAACTCCCCAAAAGAATCTGGATTCTGGTGAGGGAACAGAGAAAAAAGCTCATTTAGGACCAGCACATACGGAGGGGGTAGGCAGCTGTATATCAGGGAGTAAACCTTCTGAGAATAAAAACAGCTGGAGCTTGTTAAGGTAATTACACAGGGGAAAGGATAATGTACTGGGAACTCCTCAGAGGAATCTGACTTGTGTTGAGGGGAGAGAGATAAAAGCTCATTTAGGAACGACATGAACATGCTGCGTAGGTAGCTGTTTATCAGTAAATATCTCCACTGAGATTAAGAAAAGCAGTAGCTTAATAAATTGAGTACTTCCTGGTATGGTTACTGTACTGGTAACTCCCCTAAAGAATCTGGATTGTGGTGAGGGAACAGAGAAATAAGCTCATTTAAGAGCTGCACTTAAGAAGGAGGTAGGCAGTTGCATATCAGGGAGTAAACCTTCTGAGAATAAAAAGAGATGGAGCTTGTTAAGGTAATTACACAGGGGAAAGGATAATGTACTGGGAACTCCTCAGAAGAATCTGACTTGTGGTGAGGGGAGAGAGATAAAAGCTCATTTAGGAACGACATGAACATGCTGCGTAGGTAGCTGTTTATCAGTAAATATCTCCACTGAGATTAAGAAAAGCAGTAGCTTAATAAATTGAGTACTTCCTGGTATGGTTACTGTACTGGTAACTCCCCTAAAGAATCTGGATTGTGGTGAGGGAACAGAGAAATAAGCTCATTTAGGAGCTGCACTTACGAAGGAGGTAGGCAGTTGCATATCAGGGAGTAAACCTTCTGAGAATAAAAAGAGATGGAGCTTGTTAAGGTAATTACACAGGGGAAAGGATAATGTACTGGGAACTCCTCAGAAGAATCTAATTTGTGGTGAGGGGAGAGAGATAAAAGCTCATTTAGGAACGACATGAACATGCTGGATACGGAGCTGTTTATCAGCAAATATCTCCACTGAGATTAAGAAAAGCAGTAGCTTAATAAATTAAGTGCTTCCTGGTATGGTCACTGTACTGGTAATTCCCCAAAAGAATCTGGATTGTGGTGAGGGAACAGAGAAAAAAGCTCATTTAGGACTTGCACTTACACAGGGGGTAGGCAGCTGTATATCAGGGAGTAAACCTTCTGAGAATAAAAACAGCTGGAGCTTGTTAAGGTAATTACACAAGGGAAAGGATAATGTACTGGGAACTCCTCAGAAGAATCTGATTTGTGGTGAGGGGAGAGAGATAAAAGCTCATTTAGGAACGACATGCACATGCTGCGTAGGTAGCTGTTTATCAGTAAATATCTCCACTGAGATTAAGAAAAGCAGTAGCTTAATAAATTGAGTACTTCCTGGTATGGTTACTGTACTGGTAACTCCCCTAAAGAATCTGGATTGTGGTGAGGGAACAGAGAAATAAGCTCATTTAGGAGCTGCACTTACGAAGGAGGTAGGCAGTTGCATATCAGGGAGTAAAAATTCTGAGAATAAAAAGAGATGGAGCTTGTTAAGGTAATTACACAGGGGAAAGGATAATGTACTGGGAACTCCTCAGAAGAATCTAATTTGTGGTGAGGGTAGAGAGATAAAAGCTCATTTAGGAACGACATGAACATGCTGCGTTGGTAGCTGTTTATCAGTAAATGTCTCCACTGAGATTAAGAAAAGCAGTAGCTTAATAAATTAAGTATTTCCTGGTATGGTTACTGTACTGGTAACTCCCCAAAAGAATCTGGATTGTGGTGAGGGAAGAGAGAAAAAATCTCATTTAGGACCTGCACTTACGAAGGGGGTAGGCAGCTGTATATCAGGGAGTAAACCTTCAGAGAATAAAAACAGCTGGAGCTTGTTAAGGTAATTACACAGGGGAAAGGATAATGTACTGGGAACTCCTCAGAAGAATCTGATTTGTGGTGAGGCGAGAGAGATAAAAGCTCATTTAGGAACGACATGAACATGCTGCGTATGTAGCTGTTTATCAGTAAATATCTCCACTGAAATTAAGAAAAGCAGTAGCTTAATAAATTAAGTACTTCCTGGTATGGTTACTGTACTGGTAACCCCCAAAAGAATATGTATTGTGGTGAGGGAACAGAGAAAAAAGCTCATTTAGGACCTGCACTTACGAAGGGGGTAGGCAGCTGTATATCAGGGAGTAAACCTTCTGAGAATAAAAACAGCTGGAGCTTGTTAAGGTAATTACACAGGGGAAAGGATAATGTACTGGGAACGACTCAGAATAATCTGATTTGTGGTGAGGGGAGCGAGATAAAAGCTCATTTAGGAACGACATGAACATGCTCCATAGGTAGCCGTTTATCAGAAAATATCTCCACTGAGATTAAGAAAAGGAGTAGCTTAATAAATTAAGTACTTCCTGGTATGGTTACTGTACTGGTAACTCCCCAAAAGAATCTGTATTGTGGAGAGGGAACAGAGAAAAAAGCTCATTTAAGACCTGCAATTACGAAGGGGGTAGGCAGCTGTATATCAGGGAGTATCGCTTCTGAGAATAAAAACAGCTGGAGCTTGTTAAGGTGATTACACAGGGGAAAGGATAATGTACTGGGAACTCCTCAGAAGAATCTGATTTGTGGTGCGGGGAGAGAGATAAAAGCTCATTTAGGAACGATATGAACATGCTGCATACGTAGCTGTTTATCAGTAAATATCTCCACTGAGATTAAGAAAAGCAGTAGCTTAATAAATTAAGTACTTCCTGGTATGGATACTGTACTGGTAACTCCCCAAAAGAATCTGGATTGTGGTGAGGGAACAGAGAAAAAAGCTCATTTAGGTCCTGCACTTACGAAGGGGGTAGGCAGCTGTATATCAGGGAGTATCCCTTCTGAGAATAAAAACAGCTGGAGCTTGTTAAGGTAATTACACAGGGGAAAGGATAATGTACTGGGAACTCCTCAGAAGAATCTGATTTGTGGTGAGGGGAGAGAGATAAAAGCTCATTTAGGAACGACATGAACATGCTGCGTAGGTAGCTGTTTATCAGTAAATATCTCCACTGAGATTAAGAAAAGCAGTAGCTTAATAAATTAAGTACTTCCTGGTATGGTTACTGTACTGGTAACTCCCCAAAAGAATCTGGATTCTGGTGAGGGAACAGAGAAAAAAGCTCATTTAGGACCAGCACATACGGAGGGGGTAGGCAGCTGTATATCATGGAGTAAACCTTCTGAGAATAAAAACAGCTGGAGCTTGTTAAGGTAATTACACAGGGGAAAGGATAATGTACTGGAAACTCCTCAGAAGAATCTGATTTGTGGTGAGGGGAGACAGATAAAAGCTCATTTAGGAACGACATGAACATGCTCCATAGGTAGCCGTGTATCAGTAAATATCTCCACTGAGATTAAGAAAAGCAGTAGCTTAATAAATTAAGTACTTCCTGGTATGGTTACTGTTCTGGTAACTCCCCAAAAGAATCTGGATTGTGGTGAGGGAATAGAGAAAAAAGCTCATTTAGGACCTGCACTTATGTTGGGGTTAGGCAGCTGTATATCAGGGATTAATCCTTCTGAAAATAAAAACAGCTGGAGCTTGTTAAGGTAATTACACAGGGGAAAGGATAATGTACTGGGAACTCCTCAGAAAAATCTGATTTGTGGTGAGGGGAGAGAGATAAAAGCTCATTTAGGAACGACATGAACATGCTCCATAGGTAGCCGTTTATCAGTAAATATCTCCACTGAGATTAAGAAAAGCAGTAGCTTAAAAATTAAGTACTTCCTGAAATGGTTACTGTACTGGTAACTCCCCAAAAGAATCTGGATTGTGGTGAGGGAACAGAGAAAAAAGCTCATTTAGGACCTGCCCTTACGAAGGGGGTAGGCAGTTGTATATCAGGGAGTAAACCTTCTGAGTATAAAAACAGCTGGAGCTTGTTAAGGTAATTACACAGGGGAAAGGATAATGTAGTGGGAACTCCTCAGAAGAATCTGATTTGTGGTGAGGGGAGAGAGATAAAAGCTCATTTAGAAACGACATGAACATGCTTCATAGGTAGCTGTTTATCAGTAAATATCTCCACTGAGATTAAGAAAAGCAGTAGCTTTATAAATTAAGTACTTCCTGGTATGGTTACTGTACTGGTAACTCCCCAAAAGAATCTAGATTCTGGTGAGGGAACAGAGAAAAAAGCTCATTTAGGACCAGCACATACGGAGGGGGTAGGCAGCTGTATATCAGGGAGTAAACCTTCTGAGAATAAAAACAGCTGGAGCTTGTTAATGTAATTACACAGGGGAAAGGATAATGTACTGGGAACTCCTCAGAACAATCTGATTTGTGCTGAGGGGAGAGAGATAAAAGCTCATTTAGGAACGACATGAACATGCTGCGTAGGTAGCTGTTTATCCGTAAATATCTCCACTGAGATTAAGAAAAGCAGTAGCTTTATAAAGTAAGTACTTCCTGGTATGGTTACTGTACTGGTAACTCCCCAAAAGAATCTGGATTGTGGTGAGGGAACAGAGAAAAAAGCTCTTTTAGGAGCTGCACTTACAAAGGGGGTAGGCAGCTGTATATCAGGGCGTAAACCTTCTGAGAATAAAAACAGCTGGAGCATGTTAAGGTAATTACACAGGGGAAAGGATAATGTACTGGGACCTCCTCAGAAGAATCTGATTTGTGGTGAGGGGAGAGAGATAAAAGCTCATTTAGGAACGACATGAACATGGTGTGTAGGTAGCTGTTTATCAGTAAATATCTCCACTGAGATTAAGAAAAGCAGTATCTTAATAAATACGTACTTCCTGGTATGGTTACTGTATTGGTAACTCCCCAAAGGAATCTGGATTGTGGTGAGGGAACAGAGAAAAAAGCTCATTTAGGACCTGCACTTACGAAGGGGGTAGGGAGCAGTATATCAGGGAGTAAACCTTCTGAGAATAAAAACAGCTGGAGCTTGTTAAGGTAATTACACAGGGGAAAGGATAATGTACTGGGAACTCCTCAGAAGAATCTGATTTGTGGTGAGGGGAGAGTGAAAGAAGCTCATTTAGGAACGACATGAACATGCTGCGTAGTTAGCAGTTTATCAGGAAATATCTCCACTGAGATTAAGAAAAGCAGTAGCTTAATGAATTAAGTACTTCCTGGTATGGTTCCTGTACTGGTAACTCCCCAAAAGAATCTGGATTGTGGTGAGGGAACAGAGAAAAAAGCTCATTTAAGTCCTGCACTTACGAAGGGGGTAGGCAGCTGTATATCAGGGAGTAAACCTTCTGAGAATAAAAACAGCTGGAGCTTGTTAAGGTAATTACACAGGGGAAAGGATAATGTACTGGGAACGACTCAGAATAATCTGATTTGTGGTGAGGGGAGCGAGATAAAAGCTCATTTAGGAACGACATGAACATGCTCCATAGGTAGCCGTTTATCAGAAAATATCTCCACTGAGATTAAGAAAAGGAGTAGCTTAATAAATTAAGTACTTCCTGGTATGGTTACTGTACTGGTAACTCCCCAAAAGAATCTGTATTGTGGAGAGGGAACAGAGAAAAAAGCTCATTTAAGACCTGCAATTACGAAGGGGGTAGGCAGCTGTATATCAGGGAGTATCGCTTCTGAGAATAAAAACAGCTGGAGCTTGTTAAGGTGATTACACAGGGGAAAGGATAATGTACTGGGAACTCCTCAGAAGAATCTGATTTGTGGTGCGGGGAGAGAGATAAAAGCTCATTTAGGAACGATATGAACATGCTGCATACGTAGCTGTTTATCAGTAAATATCTCCACTGAGATTAAGAAAAGCAGTAGCTTAATAAATTAAGTACTTCCTGGTATGGATACTGTACTGGTAACTCCCCAAAAGAATCTGGATTGTGGTGAGGGAACAGAGAAAAAAGCTCATTTAGGTCCTGCACTTACGAAGGGGGTAGGCAGCTGTATATCAGGGAGTATCCCTTCTGAGAATAAAAACAGCTGGAGCTTGTTAAGGTAATTACACAGGGGAAAGGATAATGTACTGGGAACTCCTCAGAAGAATCTGATTTGTGGTGAGGGGAGAGAGATAAAAGCTCATTTAGGAACGACATGAACATGCTGCGTAGGTAGCTGTTTATCAGTAAATATCTCCACTGAGATTAAGAAAAGCAGTAGCTTAATAAATTAAGTACTTCCTGGTATGGTTACTGTACTGGTAACTCCCCAAAAGAATCTGGATTTGGTGAGGGAACAGAGAAAAAAGCTCATTTAGGACCTGCACTTACGAAGGGGGTCGGCAGCTGTATATGAGGGAGTATCCCTTCTGAGAATAAAAACAGCTGGAGCTTGTTGAGGTAATTACACAGGGGAAAGGATAATGTACTGGGAACTCCTCAGAAGATTCTGATTTGTGGTGAGTGGAGAGAGATGAAAGCTCATTTAGGAACGACATGAACATGCTGCGTAGGTAGCTGTTTATCAGTAAATATCTCCACTGAGAATAAGACAAGCAGCAGCTTAATAAATTAAGTACTTCCTGGTATGGTTACTGTACTGGTAACTCCCCAAAAGAATCTGGATTGTGGTGAGGGAACAGAGAAAAAAGCTCATTTAGGACCTGCACTTACGAAGGACATAGACAGCTGTATATCAGGGAGTATCCCTTCTGAGAATAAAAACAGCTGGAGTTTGTTAAGGTAATTACACAGGGGAAAGGATAATGTACTGGGAACTCCTCAGAAGAATCTGATTTGTGGTGAGGGGAGACAGATAAAAGCTCATTTAGAAACGACATGAACATGCTGCATAGGTAGCTGTTTATCAGTAAATATCTCCACTGAGATTAAGAAAAGCAGTAGCTTTATAAATTAAGTACTTCCTGGTATGGTTACTGTACTGGTAACTCCCCAAAAGAATCTGGATTCTGGTGAGGGAACAGAGAAAAAAGCTCATTTAGGACCAGCACATACGGAGGGGGTAGGCAGCTGTATATCAGGGAGTAAACCTTCTGAGAATAAAAACAGCTGGAGCTTGTTAAGGTAATTACACAGGGGAAAGGATAATGTACTGGAAACTCCTCAGAAGAATCTGATTTGTGGTGAGGGGAGACAGATAAAAGCTCATTTAGGAACGACATGAACATGCTCCATAGGTAGCCGTTTATCAGTAAATATCTCCACTGAGATTAAGAAAAGCAGTAGCTTAATAAATTAAGTACTTCCTGGTATGGTTACTGTTCTGGTAACTCCCCAAAAGAATCTGGATTGTGGTGAGGGAATAGAGAAAAAAGCTCATTTAGGACCTGCACTTATGTTGGGGTTAGGCAGCTGTATATCAGGGATTAATCCTTCTGAAAATAAAAACAGCTGGAGCTTGTTAAGGTAATTACACAGGGGAAAGGATAATGTACTGGGAACTCCTCAGAAAAATCTGATTTGTGATGAGGGGAGAGAGATAAAAGCTCATTTAGGAACGACATGAACATGCTCCATAGGTAGCCGTTTATCAGTAAATATCTCCACTGAGATTAAGAAAAGCAGTAGCTTAAAAATTAAGTACTTCCTGAAATGGTTACTGTACTGGTAACTCCCCAAAAGAATCTGGATTGTGGTGAGGGAACAGAGAAAAAAGCTCATTTAGGACCTGCCCTTACGAAGGGGGTAGGCAGTTGTATATCAGGGAGTAAACCTTCTGAGTATAAAAACAGCTGGAGCTTGTTAAGGTAATTACACAGGGGAAAGGATAATGTAGTGGGAACTCCTCAGAAGAATCTGATTTGTGGTGAGGGGAGAGAGATAAAAGCTCATTTAGAAACGACATGAACATGCTGCATAGGTAGCTGTTTATCAGTAAATATCTCCACTGAGATTAAGAAAAGCAGTAGCTTTATAAATTAAGTACTTCCTGGTATGGTTACTGTACTGGTAACTCCCCAAAAGAATCTAGATTCTGGTGAGGGAACAGAGAAAAAAGCTCATTTAGGACCAGCACATACGGAGGGGGTATGCAGCTGTATATCAGGGAGTAAACCTTCTGAGAATAAAAACAGCTGGAGCTTGTTAATGTAATTACACAGGGGAAAGGATAATGTACTGGGAACTCCTCAGAACAATCTGATTTGTGCTGAGGGGAGAGAGATAAAAGCTCATTTAGGAACGACATGAACATGCTGCGTAGGTAGCTGTTTATCCGTAAATATCTCCACTGAGATTAAGAAAAGCAGTAGCTTTATAAAGTAAGTACTTCCTGGTATGGTTACTGTACTGGTAACTCCCCAAAAGAATCTGGATTCTGGTGAGGGAACAGAGAAAAAAGCTCTTTTAGGAGCTGCACTTACAAAGGGGGTAGGCAGCTGTATATCAGGGCGTAAACCTTCTGAGAATAAAAACAGCTGGAGCATGTTAAGGTAATTACACAGGGGAAAGGATAATGTACTGGGACCTCCTCAGAAGAATCTGATTTGTGGTGAGGGGAGAGAGATAAAAGCTCATTTAGGAACGACATGAACATGGTGTGTAGGTAGCTGTTTATCAGTAAATATCTCCACTGAGATTAAGAAAAGCAGTATCTTAATAAATACGTACTTCCTGGTATGGTTACTGTATTGGTAACTCCCCAAAGGAATCTGGATTGTGGTGAGGGAACAGAGAAAAAAGCTCATTTAGGACCTGCACTTACGAAGGGGGTAGGGAGCAGTATATCAGGGAGTAAACCTTCTGAGAATAAAAACAGCTGGAGCTTGTTAAGGTAATTACACAGGGGAAAGGATAATGTACTGGGAACTCCTCAGAAGAATCTGATTTGTGGTGAGGGGAGAGTGAAAGAAGCTCATTTAGGAACGACATGAACATGCTGCGTAGTTAGCAGTTTATCAGGAAATATCTCCACTGAGATTAAGAAAAGCAGTAGTTTAATGAATTAAGTACTTCCTGGTATGGTTCCTGTACTGGTAACTCCCCAAAAGAATCTGGATTGTGGTGAGGGAACAGAGAAAAAAGCTCATTTAAGTCCTGCACTTACGAAGGGGGTAGGCAGCTGTATATCAGGGAGTAAACCTTCTGAGAATAAAAACAGCTGGAGCTTATTAAGGTAATTACACAGGGGAAAGGATAATGTACTGGGAACTCCTCAGAAGAATCTGATTTGTGGTGAGGGGAGAGAGATAAAAGCTCATTTAGGAACGACATGAACATGCTGCGTACGTAGCTGTTTATCAGTAAATATCTCCACTGAGATTAAGAAAAGCAGTATCTTAATAAATACGTACTTCCTGGTATGGTTACTGTACTGGTAACTCCCCAAAACAATCTGGATTGTGGTGAGGGAACAGAGAAAAAAGCTCATTTAGGACCTGCACTTACGAAGGGGGTAGGCAGCTGTATATCAGGGAGTAAACCTTCTGAGAATAAAAACAGCTGGAGCATGTTAAGGTAATTACACAGGGTAAAGGATAATGTACTGGGACCTCCTCAGAAGAATCTGATTTGTCGTGAGGGGAGAGAGATAAAAGCTCATTTAGGAACGACATGTACAGGCTGCGTAGGTAGCTGTTTATCAGTAAATATCTCCACTGAGATTAAGAAAAGCAGTAGCTTAATAAATTAAATACTTCCTGGTATGGTTACTGTACTGTTAACTCCCCAAAAGAATCTGGATTGTGGTGAGAAAACAGAGAAAAGTGCTCATTTAGGAACTGCACTTACGAAGGGGGTAGGCAGCTGTATATCAGGGAGTAAACCATCTGAGAATAAAAACAGCTGGAGCTTGTTAAGGTAATTACACAGGGGAAAGGATAATGTACTGGGAACTCCTCAGAAGAATCTGATTTGTGGTGAGGGGAGAGAGATAAATGCTCATTTAAGAATGACAGGAGCATGCTGCGTAGGTAGCTGTTTATCAGTAAATATCTCCACTGAGATTAAGAAAAGCAGTAGCTTAATAAATTAAGTACTTCCTGGTATGGTTACTGCACTGGTAACTCCCCAAAAGAATCTGGATTGTGGTGAGGGAACAGAGAAAAAAGCTCATTTACGACCTGCACTTACGAAGGGGGTAGGCAGCTGTATATCAGGGAGTAAACCTTCTGAGAATAAAAACAGCTGGAACATGTTAAGGTAATTACACAGGGGAAAGGATAATGTACTGGGACCTCCTGAGAAGAATCTGATTTGTGGTGAGGGGAGAGAGATAAAAGCTCATTTAGGAACGACATGAACATGGTGCGTAGGTAGCTGTTTATCAGTAAATATCTCCACTGAGATTAAGAAAAGCAGTAGCTTAATAAATTAAGTACTTCCTGGTATGGTTACTGTACTGGTAACGCCCCAAAAGAATCTGGATTGTGGTGAGGGAACAGAGAAAAAAGCTCATTTAGGACCTGCACTTACGAAGGGGTTAGGCAGCAGTATATCAGGGATTAAATCTTCTGAGAATAAAAACAGCTGGAGCTTGTTAAGGTAATTACACAGGGGAAAGGATAATGTACTGGGAACTCCTCAGAAGAATCTGATTTGTGATGAGGGGAGAGAGATAAAAGCTCATTTAGGAACGACATGAACATGCTGCGTAGGTAGCTGTTTATCAGTAAATATCTCCACTGAGATTAAGAAAAGCAATAGCTTAATAAATTAAGTACGTCCTGGTATGGTTACTGTATTGGTAACTCCCCAAAGGAATCTGGATTGTGGTGAGGGAACAGAGAAAAAAGCTCATTTAGGACCTGCACTTACGAAGGGGTAGGCAGCAGTATATCAGGGAGTAAACCTTCTGAGAATAAAAACAGCTGGAGCTTGTTAAGGTAATTACACAGGGGAAAGGATAATGTACTGGGAACTCCTCAGAAGAATCTGATTTGTGGTGAGGGGAGAGTGAAAGAAGCTCATGTAGGAACGACATGAACATGCTGCGTAGTTAGCAGTTTATCAGGAAATATCTCCACTGAGATTAAGAAAAGCAGTAGCTTAATAAATTAAGTACTTCCTGGTATGGGTACTGTACTGGTAACTCCCCAAAAGAATCTGGATTGTGGTGAGGGAACAGAGAAAAAGCTCATTTAAGTCCTGCACTTACGAAGGGGGTAGGCAGCTGTATATCAGGGAGTAAACCTTCTGAGAATAAAAACAGCTGGAGCTTATTAAGGTAATTACACAGGGGAAAGGATAATGTACTGGGACCTCCTCAGAAGAATCTGATTTGTGGTGAGGGGAGAGAGATAAAAGCTCATTTAGGAACGACATGAACATGGTGCGTGGGTAGCTGTTTATCAGTAAATATCTCCACTGAGATTAAGAAAAGCAGTATCTTAATAAATTCAGTACTTCCTGGTATGGTTACTGTACTGGTAACTCTCCAAAAGAATATGGATTTTGGTGAGGGAACAGAGAAAAAAGCTCATTTAGGACCTGCACTTACGAAGGTGGTAGGCAGCTGTATATCAGGGAGTAAACCTTCTGAGAATAAAAACAGCTGGAGCATGTTAAGGTAATTACACAGGGTAAAGGATAATGTACTGGGACCTCCTCAGAAGAATCTGATTTGTCGTGAGGGGAGAGAGATAAAAGCTCATTTAGGAACGACATGTACAGGCTGCGTAGGTAGCTGTTTATCAGTAAATATCTCCACTGAGATTAAGAAAAGCAGTAGCTTAATAAATTAAATACTTCCTGGTATGGTTACTGTACTGTTAACTC
The DNA here is from genome assembly GCF_023159225.1 of Perognathus longimembris pacificus. Lineage (NCBI taxonomy): Eukaryota > Metazoa > Chordata > Mammalia > Rodentia > Heteromyidae > Perognathus > Perognathus longimembris. The sequence goes on along the minus strand of NW_025961962.1, from coordinate 3,532 downwards.
CCCAAAAGAATCTGGATTGTGGTGAGAAAACAGAGAAAAGTGCTCATTTAGGAACTGCACTTACGAAGGGGGTAGGCAGCTGTATATCAGGGAGTAAACCATCTGAGAATAAAAACAGCTGGAGCTTGTTAAGGTAATTACACAGGGGAAAGGATAATGTACTGGGAACTCCTCAGAAGAATCTGATTTGTGGTGAGGGGAGAGAGATAAATGCTCATTTAAGAATGACAGGAGCATGCTGCGTAGGTAGCTGTTTATCAGTAAATATCTCCACTGGATTAAGAAAAGCAGTAGCTTAATAAATTAAGTACTTCCTGGTATGGTTACTGTACTGGTAACTCCCCAAAAGAATCTGTATTGTGGTGAGGGAACAGAGAAAAAAGCTCATTTAGGACCTGCACTTATGAAGGGGGTAGGCAGCTGTATATCAGGGAGTAAAACTTCTGAGAATAAAAACAGCTGGAGCTTGTTAAGGTAATTACACAGGGGAAAGGATAATGTACTGGGAACTCCTCAGAAGAATCTGAATTGTGGTGAGGGGAGTGAGATAAAAGCTCATTTAGGAACGACATGAACATGCTGCGTAGGTAGCTGTTTATCAGTAAATATCTCCACTGAGATTGAGAACAGCAGTAGCTTAATAAATTAAGTACTTCCTGGTATGGTAACTGTACTGGTAACTCCCCAAAAGAATCTGGATTGTGGTGAGGGAACAGAGAAAAAAGCTCATTTAGGACCTGCACTTACGAAGGGGTTAGGCAGCTGTATATGAGGGCGTATCCCTTCTGAGAATAAAAACAGCTGGAGCTTGTTAAGGTAATTACACAGGGGAAAGGATAATGTACTGGGAACTCCTCAGAAGAATCTGAATTGTGGTGAGGGGAGAGAGATAAAAGCTCATTTAGGAACAACATGAACATGCTGCGTAGGTAGCTGTTTATCAGTAAATATCTCCACTGAGATTAAGAAAAGCAGTAGCTTAATAAATTAAGTACTTCCTGGTATGGTTACTGTACTGGTAACTCCCCAAAAGAATCTGGATTGTGGTGAGTGAACAGAGAAAAAAGCTCATTTAGGACCTGCACTTACGAAGGGGGTAGGCAGCTGTATATCAGGGAGTAAACCATCTGAGAATAAAAACAGCTGGAGCTTGTTAAGGTAATTACACAGGGGAAAGGATAATGTACTGGGAACTCCTCAGAAGAATCTGATTTGTGGTGAGGGGAGAGAGATAAAAGCTCATTTAGGAACGACATGAACATGCTGCGTAGGTAGCTGTTTATCAGTAAATATCTCCACTGAGATTAAGAAAAGCAGTAGCTTAATAAATTAAGTACTTCCTGGTATGGTTACTGTACTGGTAACTCCCCAAAAGAATCTGGATTGTGGTGAGGGAATAGAGAAAAAAGCTCATTTAGGACCTGCACTTACGAAGGGGGTAGGCAGCTGTATATCAGGGATTAAATCTTCTGAGAATAAAAACAGCTGGAGCTTGTTAAGGTAATTACACAGGGGAAAGGATAATGTACTGGGAACTCCTCAGAAGAATCTGATTTGTGATGAGGGGAGAGAGATAAAAGCTCATTTAGGAACGACATGAACATGCTGCGTAGGTAGCTGTTTATCAGTAAATATCTCCACTGAGATTAAGAACAGCAGTAGCTTAATAAATTAAGTACTTCCTGGTATGGTTACTGTACTGGTAACTCCCCAAAAGAATCTGGATTGTGGTGAGGGAACAGAGAAAAAAGCTCATTTAGGACCTGCACTTTCGAAGGGGGTAGGCAGCTGTATATCAGGGAGTAAACCTTCTGCGTATAAAAACAGCTGGAGCTTGTTAAGGTAATTACACAGGGGAAAGGATAATGTACTGGGAACTCCTCAGAAGAATCTGATTTGTGGTGAGGGGAGACAGATAAAAGCTCATTTAGGAACGACATGAACATGCTGCGTAGGTAGCTGTTTATCAGTAAATATCTCCACTGAGATTAAGAAAAGCATTAGCTTAATAAATTAAGTACTTCCGGGTATGGTTACTGTACTGGTAACTCCCCAAAAGAATCTGGATTGTGGTGAGGGAACAGAGAAAAAAGCTCATTTAGGACCTGCACTTACGAAGGGGGTAGGCAGCTGTATATCAGGGATTAAACCTTCTGAGAATAAAAACAGCTGGAGCTTGTTAAGGTAATTACACAGGGGAAAGGATAATGTACTGGGAACTCCTCAGAAGAATCTGATTTGTGATGAGGGGAGAGAGATAAAAGCTCATTTAGGAACGACATGAACATGCTGCGTATGTAGATGTTTATCAGTAAATATCTCCACTGAGATTAAGAAAAGCAGTAGCTTAAAAAATTAAGTACTTCCTGGTATGGTTACTGTACTGGTAACTCCCCAAAAGAATCTAGATTGTGGTGAGGCAACAGAGAAATCATCTCATTTAGGACCTGCACTTACGAAGGGGGTAGGCAGCTGTATATCAGGGAGTATTCCTTCTGAGAATAAAAACAGCTGGAGCTTCTTAAGGTAATTACACAGGGGAAAGGATAATGTACTGGGAACTCCTCAGAAGAACCTGATTTGTGGTGAAGGGAGAGAGATAAAATCTCATTTAGGATCGACATGAACATGCTGCCTACGTAGCTGTTTATCAGTAAATATCTCCACTGAGATTTAGAAAAGCAGTAGCTTAACAAATTAAGTACTTCCTGCTATGGATACTGTACTGGTAACTCCCCAAAAGAATCTGGATTGTGGTGAGGGAACAGAGAAAAAAGCTCATTTAGGACCTGCACTTACGAAGGGGGTAGGCAGCTGTATATCAGGGAGTAAACCTTCTGAGAATAAAAAAAGCTGGAGCTTGTTAAGGTAATTACACAGGGGAAAGGATAATGTACTGGGAACTCCTCAGAAGAACCTGATTTGTGGTGAGGGGAGAGAGATAAAAGCTCATTTAGGAACGACATGAACATGCTGCGTAGGTAGCTGTTTATCAGTAAATATCTCCACTGAGAATAAGAAAAGCAGTAGCTTAATAAATTAAGTACTTCCTGGTATGGTTACTGTACTGGTAACTCCCCAAAAGAATCTGGATTGTGGTGAGGGAACAGAGAATAAAGCTCATTTAGGACCTGCACGTACGAAGGGGGTAGGCAGTTGTATATCAGGGAGTAAACCTTCAGAGAATGAAAACAGCTGGAGCCTGTTAAGGTAACTACACAGGGTTAAGGATAATGTACTCGGAACTCCTCAGAAGAATCTGATTTGTGGTGAGGGGAGAGAGATAAAAGCTCATTTAGGAACGACATGAACATGCTGCGTAGGTAGCTGTTTATCAGTAAATATCTCCACTGAGATTAAGAAAAGCAGTAGCTTAATAAATTAAGTACTTCCTGGTATGGTTACTGTACTGTTAACTCCCCAAAAGAATCTGGATTGTGGTGAGGGAACAGAGAAAAAAGCTCATTTAGGACCTGCACTTACGAAGGGGGTAGGCAGCTGTATATCAGGGAGTAAACCTTCTGAGAATAAA
>NW_025961961.1:0-32286 GCF_023159225.1 Perognathus longimembris pacificus | reverse complement strand
GAACGATTTGAACATGCTGCATCTAAGCTGTTTATCAGTAAATATCTCACTGAGATTAAGAAAATTAGTAGCTTAATAAATTAAGTACTTCCTGGTATGGATACTCTACTGGTAACTCCCCAAAAGAATCTGAATTGTGGTGAGGGAAACAAAGAAAAAAGCTCATTTAAGAAAGACATGAACATGCTGCATAGGCAGACTCTTTATCAGTAAATATCTCCACTGAGATTAAGAAAAGCAGTAGCTTAATAAATTAAGTACTTCCTGGTATGGTTACTGTACTGGTAACTCCCAAAAGAATCTGGATTGTGGTGAGGGAACAGAGAAAAAAGCTCATTTAGGACCTGCACTTACGAAGGGGGTAGGCAGCTGTATATCAGGGAGTAAAACTTCTGAGAATAAAAATAGCTGGAGCTTGTTAAGGTAAATACACAGGGGAAAGTATAATGTACTGGGAAACTCCTGAGAAGAATCTGATTTGGGTGAGGGGAGAGAGATAAAAGCTCATTTAGGAACGACATGAACAGCTGCGTAGGTAGCTGTTTATCAGTAAATATCTCCACAGAGATTAAGAAAAGCAGTAGCTTAATAAATTAAGTACTTCCTGGTATGGTTACTGTACTGGTAACTCCCCAAAAGAATCTGGATTGTGGTGAGGGAACAGAGAAAAAAGCTCATTTAGGACCTGCACGTACGAAGGGGGTAGGCAGCTGTATATCAGGGAGTAAACCTTCTGAGAATAAAAACAGCTGGAGCTTGTTCAGATAATTACAACAGGGAAAAGGATAATGTACTGGGAACTCCTCAGAAGAATCTGATTTGTGGTGAGGGGATAGAGATAAAAGCTCATTTAGGAACGACATGAACATGCTGCGTAGGTACCTGTTTATCAGTAAATAACTCCACTGACATTAAGAAAAGCAGTAGATTAATAAATTAAGTACTTCCTGGTATGGTTACTGTACTGGTAACTCCCCAAAAGAATCTGGATTGTGGTGAGCGGAGAGAGATAAAAGCTCATTTAGGAACGACATGAACATGCTGTGTAGGTAGCTGTTTATCAGTAAATATCTCCACTGAGATTAAGAAAAGCAGTAGCTTAATAAATTAAGTACTTCCTGGTATGGTTACTGTACTGGTAACTCCCAAAAAGAATCTGGATTGTGGTGAGGGAACAGAGAAAAAAGCTCATTTAGAACCTGCACTTACGAAGGGGGTATGCAGCTGTATATCAGGGAGTAAAACCTTCTGAGAATAAAAACAGCTGGAGATTGCTAGTTAATTACACAGGGGAAAGGATAATGTACTGGGAACTGCACAGAAGAATCTGATTTGTCGTGAGGGGAGAGAGATAAAAGCTCATTTATGAAAGACATGAACATGCTGCGTAGGTAGCTGTTTATCAGTAAATATCTCCACTGAGATTAAGAAAAGCAGTAGCTTAATTAATTAAGTACTTCCTGGTATGGTTACTGTACTGGTAACTCCCCAAATAGAATTTTGACTGTGGTGAGGGAACAGAGAAAAAAGCTCATTTAGGACGTGCACTTCGAAGGGGGTAGGCAGCTGTATATCAGGGATTAAACCTTCTGAGAATAAAACAGCTGGAGCTTGTTAAGGTAATTACACAGGGGAAAGGATAATGTACTGGGAACTCCTTAGAAGAATCTGATTTGTGGTGAGGGGAGAGAGATAAAAGCTCATTTAGGAACGACATGAACATGCTGCGTAGGTAGCTGTTTATCAGTAAATATCTCCACTGAGATTAAGAAAAGCAGAAGCTTAATAAATTAAGTACTTCCTGGTATGGTTACTGTACTGGTAACTCCCCAAAAGAGAATCTGGATTGTGGTGAGGGAACAGAGAAAAAAGCTCATTTACGACCTGCACTTACGGAGGGGGTAGGCAGCTGTATATCAGGGAGTAAACCTTCTGAGAATAAAAACAGCTGGAGCTTGTTAAGGTAATTAACAGGGGAAAGGATAATGTACTGGGAACTCCTCAGAAGAATCTGATTTGTGGTGAGGGAGAGAGATAAAAGCTCATTTAGGAACGACATGAACATGCTGCGTAGGTAGCTGTTTATCAGTAAATATCTCCACTGAGATTAAGAAAAGCAGTAGCTTAATAAATTAAGTACTTCCTGGTATGGTTACTGTACTGGTAACTCCCCAAAAGAATCTGGATTGTTTTGAGGGAACAGAGAAAAAAGCTCATTTAGGACCTACACTTACGGAGGGGGTAGGCAGCTGTATATCAGGGAGTAAACCTTCTGAGAATAAAAACAGCTGGAGCTTGTTAAGGTAATTACACAGGGGAAAGGATAATGTACTGGGAACTCCTCAGAAGAATCTGATTTGTGGTGAGGGGAGAGAGATAAAAGCTCATTTAGGAACGACATGAACGTGCTGCCTACGTAGCTATTTATCAGTAAATATCTCCACTGAGATTAAAGAAAAACAGTAGCTTAATAAATTAAGTACTTCCTGGTAGGGTTACTGTACAGGTAACTCCCCAAAAGAATCTGGATTGTTTTGAGGGAACAGAGAAAAAAGCTCATTTAGGACCTGCACTTACGAAGGGGGTAGGCAGCTGTATATCAGAGAGTAAACCTTCTGAGAATAAAAACAGCTGGAGCTTGTTAAGGTAATTACACAGGGGAAACGATAATGTACTGGGAACTCCTCAGAAGAATCTGATTTCTTGTGAGGGGAGAGAGATAAAAGCTCATTTAGGAACGACATGAACATGCGGCTTAGGTAGCTGTTTATCAGTAAATATCTCCACTTAGATAAGAAAAGCAGTATCTTAATAAATTAAGTACTTCCTGGTATGGTTACTGTACTGGTAACTCCCCAAAAGAATCTGGATTGTGGTGAGGGAACAGAGTAAAAAGCTCATTTAGGACCTGCACTTACGAAGGGGGTAGGCAACTGTATATCAGGGAGTAAACCTTCTGAGAATAAAAAAGGTGGAGATTGTTAAGGTAATTACACAGGGGAAAGGATAATGTACTGGGAACTCCTCAGAAGAATCTGATATGTGGTGAGGGGTGAGAGATAAAAGCTCATTTAGGAACGACATGAACATGCTGCGTAGGTAGCTGTTTATCAGTAAATATCTCCACTGAGATTAAGAAAAGCAGTAGCTTAATAAATTAAAGTACTTCCTGGTATGGTTACTGTACTGGTAACTCCCCAAAAGAATCTGGATTGTGGTGAGGGAACAGAGAAAAAAGCTCATTTAGGACCTGCACTTACGAAGGGGGTAGGCAGCTGTATATCAGGGAGTAAACCTTCTGAGAATAAAGACAGCTGGAGCTTGTTAAGTTAATTACACAGGGGAAAGGTAATGTAGTGGGAACTCCTCAGAAGAATCTGATTTGTGGTGAGGGGAGAGAGATAAAAAGCTCATTTAGGAACGACATGAACATGCTGCGTAGGTAGCTGTTTATCAGCAAATATATCCACTGAGATTAAGAAAAGCAGTAGCATAATAAATTAAGTACTTCCTGGTATGGTTACTCTACTGGTAACTCCCCAAAAGAATCTGGATTGTGGTGAGGGAACAGAGAAAAAAGCTCATTTATGACCTGCAATACGAAGGGGTTAGGCAGCTGTATATCAGGGAGTATCGCTTCTGAGAATAAAAACAGCTGGAGCTTGTTAAGGTAATTACACAGGGGAAACGATAATGTACTGGGAATTGCACAGAAGAATCTGATTTGTCGTGAGGGGAGAGAGATAAAAGCTCATTTATGAACGACATGAACATGCTGCGTAGGTAGCTGTTTATCAGTAAATATCTCCACTGAGATTAAGAAAAGCAGTAGCTTAATAAATTAAGTACTTCCTGGATGGTTACTGTACTGGTAACTCCCCAAAAGAGAATCTGGATTGTGGTGAGGGAACAGAGAAAAAAGCTCATTTACGACCTGCACTTACGGAGGGGGGTAGGCAGCTGTATATCAGGGAGTAAACCTTCTGAGAATAAAAACAGCTGGAGCTTGTTAAGGTAATTACACAGGGGAAAGGATAATGTACTGGGAACTCCTCAGAAGAATCTGATTTGTGGTGAGGGGAGAGAGATAATAGCTCATTTAGGAACGACATGAACATGCTGCATAGGTAGCTGTTTATCAGTAAATATCTCCACTGAGATTAAGAAAAGCAGTAGCTTAATAAATTAAGTACTTCCTGGTATGGTTACTGTACTGGTAACTCCCAAAAGAATCTGGATTGTTTTGAGGGAACAGAGAAAAAAGCTCATTTAGGACCTACACTTACGGAGGGGGTAGGCAGCTGTATATCATGGAGTAAACCTTCTGAGAATAAAAACAGCTGGAGCTTGTTAAGGTAATTACACAGGGGAAAGGATAATGTACTGGGAACTCCTCAGAAGAATCTGATTTGTGGTGAGGGGAGAGAGATTAAAAGCTCATTTAGGAACGACATGAACGTGCTGCCTACGTAGCTGTTTATCAGTAAATATCTCCACTGAGATTAAAAAAAACAGTAGCTTAATAAATTAAGTACTTCCTGGTATGGTTACTGTACAGGTAACTCCCCAAAAGAATCTGGATTGTTTTGAGGGAACAGAGAAAAATTAGCTCATTAAGACCTGCACTTACGAAGGGGGTAGGCAGCTGTATATCAGGGAGTAAACCATCTGAGAATAAAAACAGCTGGAGCTTGTTATGGTAATTACACAGGGGAAAGGATAATGTACTGGGAACTCCTCAGAAGAATCTGATTTCTATGTGAGGGAGAGAGATAAAAGCTCATTTAGGACCGACAAGTACATGCGGCTTAGGTAGCTGTTTATCAGTAAATATCTCCACTGAGATTAAGAAAAGCAGTATCTTAATAATTAAGTACTATCCTGGTATGGTTACTGTACTGGTTACTCCCGAAAAGAATCTGGATTGTGGTGAGGGAACAGAGTAAAAAGCTCATTTAGGACCTGCACTTACGAAGGGGGTAGGCAACTGTATATCAGGGAGTAAACCTTCTGAGAATAAAAAAGGTGGAGCTTATTAAGGTAATTACACAGGGGAAAGGATTAATGTACTGGGAACTCCTCAGAAGAATCTGATTTGTGGTGAGGGGAGAGAGATAAAAGCTCATTAGGAACGACATGAACATGCTGCGTAGGTAGCTGTTTATCAGTAAATATCTCCTCTGAGATTAAGAAAAGCAGTAGCTTAATAAATTAAGTACTTCCTGGTATGGTTACTGTACTGGTAACTCCCCAAAAGAATCTGGATTGTGGTGAGGGAACAGAGAAAAAAGCTCATTTAGGACCTGCACTTACGACGAAGGGGGTAGGCAGCTGTATATCAGGGAGTTAAACCTTCTGAGAATAAAGACAGCTGGAGCTTGTTAAGTTAATTACACAGGGGAAAGGATAATGTAGTGGGAACTCCTCAGAAGAATCCGAATTGTGGTGAGGGTGAGAGAGATAAAACCTCATTTAGGAACGACATGAACATGCTGGGTAGGTAGCTGTTTATCAGTAAATATCTCCACTGAGATTAAGAAAAGCAGTAGCTTAATAAATTAAGTACTTCCTGGTATGGTTACTGTACTGGTAACTCCCCAAAAGAATCTGGATTGTGGTGAGCGGAGAGAGATTAAAAGCTCATTTAGGAACGACATGAACATGCTGCATAGGTAGCAGTTTATCAGTAAATATCTCCACTGAGATTAAGAAAATGCAGTAGCTTAATAAATTAAGTACTTCCGGGTATGGTTACTGTACTGGTAACTCCAAAAAAGAATCTGGATTTTGGTGAGGGAACAGAGAAAAAAGCTCATTTAGATACCTGCACTTACGAAGGGGGTATGCAGCTGTATATCAGGGAGTAAACCTTCTGAGAATAAAAAACAGCTGGAGTATGCTAAGTTAATTACACAGGGGAAAGGATAATGTACTGGGAACTGCACAGAAGAATCTGAATTTGTCGTGAGGGAGAGAGATAAAAGCTCATTTAATGAAAGACATGAACATGCTGCGTAGGTAGCTGTTTATCAGTAAATATCTCCACTGAGATTAAGAAAAGCAGTAGCTTAATTAATTAAGTACTTCCTGGTATGGTTACTGTACTGGTAACTCCCCAAAAGAATTTTGAATGTGGTGAGGGAACAGAGAAAAAAAGCTCATTTAGGACGTGCACTTACGAAGGGGGTAGGCAGCTGTATATCAGGGAGTAAACCTTCTGAGAATAAAACAGCTGGAGCTTGTTAATGTAATTACACAGGGGAAAGGATAATGTACTGGGAACTCCTTAGAAGAATCTGATTTGTGGTGAGGGGAGAGAGATAAAAGCTCATTTAGGAACGACATGAACATGCTGCGTAGGTAGCTGTTTATCAGCAAATATATCCACTGAGATTAAGAAAAGCAGTAGCTTAATAAATTAAGTACTTCCTGGTATGGTTACTCTACTGGTAACTCCCCAAAAGAATCTGGATTGTGGTGAGGGAACAGAGAAAAAAGCTCATTTATGACCTGCAATTTCGAAGGGGTTAGGCAGCTGTATATCAGGGAGTATCGCTTCTGAGAATAAAAACAGCTGGAGCTTGTTAAGGGTAATTACACAGGGGAAACGATAAAGTACTGGGAACTGCACAGAAGAATCTGATTTGTCGTGACGGGAGAGAGATAAAGGCTCATTTATGAACGACATGAACATGCTGCGTAGGTAGCTGTTTATCAGTAAATATCTCCACTGAGATTAAGGAAAAGCAGTAGCTTAATAAATTAAGTACTTCCTGGTATGGTTACTGTACTGGTAACTCCCCAAAAGAATCTGGATTGTTTTGAGGGAACAGAGAAAAAAGCTCATTTATGACCTACACTTACGGAGGGGGTAGGCAGCTGTATATCAGGGAGTAAACCTTCTGAGAATAAAAACAGCTGGAGCTTGTTAAGATAATTACACAGGGGAAAGGATAATGTACTGGGAACTCCTTAGAAGAATCTGATTTGTGGTGAGGGGAGAGAGATAAAAGCTCATTTAGGAACGACATGAACATGCTGCGTAGGTAGCTATTTATCAGTAAATATCTCCACTGAGATTAAAAAAAGCAGTAGCTTAATAAATTAAGTACTTCCTGGTATGGTTACTGTACTGGTAACTCCCCAAAAGAATCTGGATTGTGGTGAGGGAACAGAGAAAAAAGCTCATTTAGGACCTGCACTTACGAAGGGGGTAGGCAGCTGTATATCAGGTAGTAAACCTTCTGAGAATAAAAACAGCTGGAGCTTGTTAAGGTAATTACACAGGGGAAAGGATAATGTACTGGGTACTCCTCCAAAGATTCTGATTTGTAGTGAGGGGAGAGAGATAAAAGCTCATTTAGGAACACGACATGAACATGCCTGCGTAGGTAGCTGTTTATTCAGTAAATATCTCCACTGAGATTAAGAAAAGCAGTAGCATAATAAATTTTGTACTTCCTGGTATGGTTACTGTACTGGTAACTCCCCAAAAGAATCTGGATTGTGGTGAGGGAACAGAGAATAAAGCTCATTTAGGACCTGCACTTACGAAGGGGGTATGCAGCTGTATATCAGGGAGTAAACCTTCTGAGAATAAAAAACAGCTGGAGCTTGTTAACGTAATTACACAGGGGAAATGATAATGTACTGGGAACTCCTCAGAAGAATCTGATTTGTGGTGAGTGGAGAGAGATAAAAGCTCATTTATGAACGACATGAACATGCTGCGCAGGTAGCTGTTTATCAGTAAATATCTCCACGGAGATTAAGAAAAGCAGTAGCTTAATAAATTAAGTACTTCCTGGTATGGTTACTGTACTGGTAACTCCCCAAACGAATCTGGATTGTGGTGAGGGAACAGAGAAAAAAGCTCATTTAGGACCTGCACTTACGAAGGGGGTAGGCAGCTGTATATCAGGGTAGTAAACCTTCTGAGAATAAAAATAGCTGTAGCTTGTTAAGGTAATTACACAGGGGAAAGGATAATGTACTGGGAACTCCTCAGAAGAATCTGATTTGTGGTGAGGGGAGAGAGATAATATGCTCATTTAGGAACGACATGAACATGCTGCGTAGTTAGCTGTTTATCAGTAAATATCTCCACTGAGATTAAGAAAAGCAGTAGCTTAATAAATTAAGTACTTCCTGGTATGGTTACTGTACTGGTAATTCCCCAAAAGAATCTGGATTGTGGTGAGGGAACAGAGAAAAAAGCTCATTTAGGACTGCACTTACGAAGGGGGTAGGCAGCTGTATATCAGGGATTAAACCTTCTGAGAATAAAAACAGCTGGAGCTTGTTAAGGCAATTACACAGGGGAAATTGGATAAAGTACTGGGAACTCCTCAGAAGAATCTGATTTGTGGTGAGGGGAGAGATATAATAGCTCATTTAGGAACGACATGAACATTGCTGCGTAGGTAGCTGTTTATCAGTTAATATCTCCACTTAGATTAAGAAAAGCAGTAGCTTAATAAATTAAGTACTTCCTGGTATGGTTTCTGTACTGCTATCTCCCCAAAAGAATCTGGATTGTGGTGAGGGAACAGAGAAAAAAGCTCATTTAGGACCTGCACTTACGAAGGGGGTAGGCAGCTGTATATCAGGGAGTAACCTTCTGAGAATAAAAACAGCTGGAACTTGTTAAGGTAATTACACAGGGGAAAGGATATTGTACTGGGAACTCATCAGAAGAATCTGATTTGTGGTGAGGGGAGAGAGATAAAAGCTCATTTAGGAACGACATGAACATGCTGCGTAGGTAGCTGTTTATCAGTAAATATCTCCACTGAGATTAAGAAAAGCAGTAGCTAAATAAATTAAGTACTTCCTGGTATGGTTACTCTACTGGTAACTCCCCAAAAGAATCTGGATTGTGGTGAGGGAACAGAGAAAAAAGCTCATTTAGGACCTGCACTTACGAAGGAGTTGGCAGCTGTATATCAGGAGTAAACCTTCTGAGAATAAAAACAGCTGGAGCTTGTTAAGGTAATTACACAGGAGAGAGCATAATGTACTGGGAACTCCTCAGAAGAATCTGATTTTGTGGTGAGGGGAGAGAGATAAAAGCTCATTTAGGAACGACATGAACATGCGGCGTAGGTAGCTGTTTATCAGTAAATAACTCCACTGAGATTAAGAAAAGCAGTAGCTTAATAAATTAAGTTACTTCCTGGTATGGTTACTGTACTGCTAACTCCCCAAAAAGAATCTGGATTGTGGTGAGAGAACAGAGAAAAAAGCTCATTTAGGACCTGCACTTACGAAGGGGGTAGGCAGCTGTATATCAGGGAGTAAACCTTCTGAGAATAAAAACAGCTGGAGCTTGTTAAGGTAATTACACAGGGGAAAGGATAATGTAGTGGGAACTCCTCAGAAGAATCTGATTTGTGGTGAGGGGAGAGAGATAAAAGCTCATTTATGAACGAACATGAACATGCTTCGTAGGTAGCTGTTTATCAGTAAATATCTCCACTGAGATTAAGACAAGCAGTAGCTTAATAAATTAAGTACTTCCTGGTATGGTTACTGTACTGGTAACTCCCCAAAAGAATCTGGATTGTGGTGAGGGAACAGAGAAAATAGCTCATTTAGGACCTACACTTACGAAGGGGGTAAGCAGCAGTGTATCAGGGAGTAAACCTTCTGGGAATAAAAACAGCTGGAGCTTGTTAAGATAATTACACACTGGGAAAGGATAATGTACTGGGAACTCCTCAGAAGAATCTGATTTGTGGTGAGGGGAGAGAGATAAAAGTACATTTAGGAACGACATGAACATGCAGCGTAGGTAGCAGTTTATCAGTAAATATCTCCACTGAGATTAAGAAAAGCAGCAGCTTAATAAATTAAATACTCCCTGTATGGATACTGTACTGGTAACTCCCCAAAAAAATCTGGATTGTGGTGAGGGAACAGAGAAAAAAGCTCATTTCGGACCTGCACTTACGAAGGGGGTAGGCAGCTGTATATCAGGGAGTAAACCTTCTGAGAATAAAAACAGCAGGAGTTTGTTAAGGTAATTACACAGGGGAAAGGATAATGTACTGGGACCTCCTCAGAAGAATCTGATTTGTGGTGAGGGGAGATAAATAAAAGCTCATTAAGGAAGGACATGAAGATGCTGCGTAGGTAGCTGTTTATTCAGTAAATATCTCCACTGAGATTAAGAAAATCAGTAGCTTAATAAATTAAGTACTTCCTGGTATGGTTACTGTACTGGTAACTCCCCAAAAGAATCGGGATTGTGGTGAGGGAACAGAAAAAAGCTCAATTTAGGACCTGCACTTACGAAAGGGGTAGGCAGCTGTTATATCAGGGAGTAAACCTTCTGAGAATAAAAACAGCTGGAGCTTGTTAAGGTAATTACACAGAAAAGGATAATGTACTGGGAACTCCTCAGAAGAATCTGATTTGTGGTGAGGGGAGAGAGATAAAAGCTCATTTAGGAACGACATGAACATGCTGCGTAGGTAGCTGTTTATCAGTAAATATCTCCACTGAGATTATGAAAAGCAGTAGCTTAATAAATTAAGTACTTCCTGGTATGGTTACTGTACTGGTAACTCTCCAAAAGAATCTGGATTGTGGTGAGGGAACAGAGAAAAATGCTCATTTAGGACCTGCACTTACGAAGGGGGTAGGCAGCTGTATATCAGGGAGTAAACCTTCTTAGAATAAAAACAGCTGGAGCTAGTTAAGGTAATTACACAGGGGAAAGGATAATGTACTGGGAACTCCTCAGAAGAATCTGATTTGTGTTGAGGGGTAGAGAGATAAAAGCTCATTTAGGAACGACATGAACATGCTGCGTAGGTAGCTGTTTATCAGTGAATATCTCCACTGGGTTTAAGAAAAGCAGTAGCTTAAATAAATTAAATACTTCCTGGTATGGTTACTGTACTGGTAACTCCCCAAAGAATCTGGATTGTGGTGAGGGAACAGAGAAAAAAGCTCATTTAGGACCTGCACTTACGAAGGGGTAGGCAGCTGTATATCAGGGAGTAAACCTTCTGAGAATAAAAACAGCTGGAGCTTGTTAAGGTAATTACACAGGGGAAAGGATAATGTACTGGAACTCCTCAGAAGAAGCTGATTTGTGGTGAGGGGAGAGAGATAAAAGCTCATTTAGGAACGACATGAACATGCTGCGTAGGTAGCTGTTTATCAGTAAATATCTCCACTGAGATTAAGAAAAGCAGTAGCTTAATAAATTAAGTACTTCCTGGTATGGTTACTGTACTGGTAACTCCCCAAAAGAGAATCTGGATTGTGGTGAGGGAACAGAGAAAAAAGCTCATTTACGACCTGCACGTACGGAGGGGGTAGGCAGCTGTATATCAGGGAGTAAACAGTCGGAGAATAAAAACAGCTGGAGCTTGTTAAGGTAATTACACAGGGGAAAGGATAATGTACTGGGAACTCCTCAGAAGAATCTGATTTGTGGTGAGGGGAGAGAGATTAAAGCTCATTTAAGAACGACATGAACATGCTGCGTAGGTAGCTGTTTATCAGTAAATATCTACACTCAGTTTAAGAAAAGCAGTAGCTTAATAAATTAAGTACTTCCTGGTATAGATTACTGTACTGGTAATCTCCCCAAAAGAATCTGGATTGTGGTGAGGGAACAGAGAAAAATGCTCATTTAGGACCTGCACTTACGAAGGGGGTAGGCAGCTGTATATCAGGGAGTAAACCTTCTGAGAATAAAAACAGCTGGAGCTTGTTAAGGTAATTACACAGGGGAAAGGATAATGTACTGGGAACTCCTCAAAAGAATCTGATTTGTGGTGAGGGGAGAGAGATAAAAGCTCATTTAGGAACGACATGAACATGCTGCGTAGGTAGCTGTTTATCAGTAAATATCTCCACTGAGATTAAGAAAAGCAGTAGCTTAATAAATTATGTACTTCCTGGTATGGTTACTGTACTGGTAACTCCCCAAAAGAATCTAGATTGTGGTGAGGGAACAGAGAATAAAGCTCAATTAGGACCTGCACTTACGAAGGGGGTATGCAGCTGTATATCAGGGAGTAAACCTTCTGAGAAGAAAAACAGCTGGAGCATTGTTAAGGTAATTACACAGGGGAAATGATAATGTACTGGGAACTCCTCAGAAGAATCTGATTTGTGGTGACGGGAGAGAGATAAAAGCTCATTTATTGAACGACATGAACATGCTGCGCAGGTAGCTGTTTATCAGTAAATATCTCCACTGAGATTAAGAAAAGCAGTAGCTTAATAAATTAAGTACTTCCTGGTATGGTTACTGTACTGGTAACTCCCCAAACGAATCTGGATTGTGGTGAGGTAACAGAGAAAATAACTCATTTAGGACCTACACTTACGAAGGGGGGTAGGCAGCAGTATATCAGGGAGTAAACCTTCTGGGAATAAAAACAGCTGGAGCTTGTTAAGGTAATTCCACACGGGAAAGTATAATGTACTGGGAACTCCTCAGAAGAATCTGATTTGTGGTGAGGGGAGAGAGATAAAAGCTCATTTAGGAACGACATGAACATGCTGCGTAGGTAGCTGTTTATCAGTAAATATCTCCACTGAGATTAAGAAAAGCAGTAGCGGGGACTTCTGGGGAAGACGGCGGAGGAGCGGCTGAGCCCTGCAGAGCTCCCTCCAATATCGTAGTTTTCTCACCTCATAGAAACTGTTTCTCCGAGAAAGACAGCCAAAGTAAGTTCTAACAGTACATGGATTCTGAACAGGAAGGGAAAATCGACTTTGCTGGTCTGAAAACACAGTTTTGAGCTCCGGGCGGCGTCCCGCCGCAGCGCCAGCGCCGGCTCCAGCACTGTGCCGGGCACAGCCCCCGCACTCCGCACAGCTTAAGCGAGAAATACTCCAGACGGCAGCCGAGCACGGAGGACCTGACATCGCAGAGACAGCGTGAGTACCCCGCAAAAAAAAAAAAATTAAAATTATTCTCGCTTGTGCCTACAGTCCAGCTTCTGCAAGGCACCCCTGTCCCCACCACCAGAGCAAAGCGCCATGTTTGCCACTGGCATAGGGTCAGACAAGACTGGAACTGAAGCGGGCCTGGGGAAAGCGAGGCCAAAAAAGCCATCTTTGAAAAGGGCAGGAGGGGCGGAATCAGTGAGAACCAGCTACGCCCAGAAGAACGCCCCTCCCCTGGCGGAAGCGGAGTCCGGGGATTATCCAGAGATGCCCCCGCCCTACCCGCTGGAACTTCTAAACTTAAAGCAAAAGCTGGGAGCAGCTACCAGGGGCACGGAAACAACAGAAGGAGGAACAAACAGTTCCGGGGACAGCTAAACGGTCCCGTCACAGAGGAAACTAATTCCCAGCCCAAAACGGAGCTGCATTCCATAGCTACCTATGCCAAAGAGGCCGCCTCCCTCAGGCAAGCAACTCTTAGTGGAGCAAAACAGGCCAGAGGCTCCACGCTCTGCTGAGTTCACAGTCTAGTCAAGTCCAGGCATCAAAGGCAGCGGCCCCACAGCAGACAGAGGAGCCACAGTTCCTGTGACTGCCCACGTCCCCATCGACAGAGGACGCCCAAGGCCTGCCTGCAAGCTGTGCGAACCTCAGAGACCCACGATTGCACCAACAGGGGAGAAGGTCAGAACAGATCCACCCCTTGCCAACTGAAATCAAGTCAAACCAGCCAATCAGGAAAATAGACTGCAGTCCATTGCAGGGAAACCAGAGACTGGTTTTCTTTTTCTTTTCAAACATTTTTTTTAACTTTTCTTTTAAATTTTCTTTTTAATTTTTTCACACCTGAAACATCATTGGCTGTTTTTTTTTGTTTTTTTTGTTTTTTTTTTGTTTGTTTTCCATTTTTACTGGTTTGTTTTATCAAGTTTTTTTTTGTGTTTGTTTATTTGCTTGGGTTGTCCCTTTTCTGTTATTTTCCTTTTTATTTACTTATGCTTCCTTGTTAAATAATTTTTCTCTGTTTTGTGTATCTGTCTTCCAGTATTTTTACTTCATTTCTCTCGTTGCGTCCTCTTCCTTTAAAAATTACTTTCCTATAAATAACACCTACACCCTTTTCTGCTAACTCTCCAGTGTCTGTCATTTTATCAATGTGCTTTCTACTGATTCTACTCTTCTCCACATTTCCACGTCACTGAAACTAAACCAAAATCACCACCACTCCCCCAATACACTTTACTCTATTCTCTTTACTACCTCCAACTAACCCTCCTGACTTACTGCCTGGACCTCCAGGCTCCATTGACTCCTGGTTATTGGATAGAGGATATCCCAGCTTAATACGAGTGAATCAAAGGGGTTCATAGAGAAAGCCAGTCTTAAAAGAACTTAATATAAAAACAAGAATTGCATATAAGGTTGTAACAGTAAATAAGTAACTACTGAATACAGGGCCCAGGATCAGATGTTATATTGAAATTGTATTCTTTAGGAATACCAAATCTAACTTTATAGACAGGTATACAAGTTATCTGTATATAATTGTGAAATTGTAAGATTTACACAACAGTGCTTGGTAAGGGCTGCTTTGGGTCTTAAACAGTGCTCACAGGTGCTGGGTAGACTGGCATTCCCAATTCAAATGGGCAGAAGAAACACAAGAAAGATGGCAAATAATGAAGTCTTATCCCCCACCCAAAACAAGCAGGAAGCAGAGCAGTCAATCAAAAACATAGAAGAAAACCCCCAAAATGCTCTACAAAGTTTACTGATAAACATGATAAATGAAAAGTTTTGAATCTCTTCAGTCAATTATGTTAGAGCGTGAGGAGGCAAAGCAAAAATTAATGGAGAATTTCATGGCATCCACAAATAGAAAGATAAGTGAGCTTCAAGAGTCAAATGAAAAGATAGCTACCCAACTTAAAGATTTGAGAGACAACACTGAAAACCAAAGTAATGAAGTTAATGAAGTAAAGAAGTCCATACAGGACCTAAGAAATGACATGGAAATCATCAGGAAAGACCAGTCAGAAGGAAAAGAGATTCTAAATCAAGTAGCTAGCCTACAGTCCCGACTAACTGTAGCAGAGGATCGAATCTCAGGAGCTGAAGATTCCTTAGATTCTATGGAGAAAGATAAAAAATCAATACAAATCCAGTCCAAGCAACAAAACAGATCGCTACAGGAGATTCAAGACACAATCAGGAAGCCCAATTTAAGGATAATAGGTATTGAGGAAAACTTGGAGAAAGAGGTTAATGGGATAGGCAACCTATTTAACAGAATATTAGCTGAGAACTTCCCAAACATCCAGAAGGAAAGGCCTATACAGATACAAGAAGCATTTAGAACCCCAAATCGACCAGACCAGAATAGGACTTCCCACCGACACATTGTGATCAAAACAGCTTCAGCAGAGTGCAAGGAAAAAATACTCAAAGCTGTTAGGGCAAAGAAAACAATCACATATAAAGGAAAAGCAATCAGAATTACCCCAGACTTCTCAGCAGAGACCATGAAAGCAAGGAGAGCCTGGAATGAAGTATACCAAACTCTAAATAAAAATAACTACCAACCAAGAATTCTGTACCCCGCCAAACTCTCCTTCATAGCCGAAGGTCAAATAAAAGTCTTCCACAATAAGGAAAAACTGAAACAATATATCTCCACCAAACCAGCTTTACACAAAATCCTTAAAGATGTACTATACAGGGAAAATAATCAAGATCCCAACACAGACAGAGAAATGAACCCTAATTAGTAAACACTAGATCAAGAAATGGGGGGGCTGGGGATATAGCCTAGTGGCAAGAGTGCCTGCCTCCGATACACGAGGCCCTAGGTTCGATTCCCCAGCACCACATATACAGAAAACGGCCAGAAGCGGCACTGTGGCTCAAGTGGCAGAGTGCTAGCCTTGAGCGGGAAGAAGCCAGGGCTACAGTGCTCAGGCCCTGAGTCCAAGGCCCAGGACTGGCCAAAAAAAAAAAAAAAAAAAAAAGAAATGGGAAGACACAGCTTTAAACAAGACAGTGATAATGAAAGGAACAAACGATCACCTCTCAATCCTAACTGTCAACATTAATGGACTTAATTCTCCAATCAAACGACATAGGCTCATAACTTGGATCAAAAATCAATATCCATCTTTCTGCTGCCTCCAAGAGACACATCTATCCAGCAAAAGTAAACATCTTCTAAAAGTGAAAGGCTGGAAACAAATCTATCAAGCAAATGGCCCCCATAAGCAGGCTGGAGTTGCAATCCTAGTATCAGACAAAATTGACTTCAAATTAAAAAAGGTAAGAAGAGACAAAGATGGTTACTACATACTAGTAAAAGGATCTCTCCAACAGGAAGAAATAACCATTCTAAATATCTACACGCCAAATGCAGGAGCACCCAACTTCATCAAACAAACACTACTGGCTCTAAAAACATTCATAGACCCCAAACACAATGATAGTGGGGGACTTTAACACTCCACTATCACCTGCTGGACAGATCAACACGCCAAAAACTGAACAAAGAAACCACAGAACTAAACAATTGCATAGACCAACTAGACTTAATCGACATCTACAGAATATTCCACCCAGCAAGGACAGAATACACATTCTTTTCGGCAGCACACGGAACATTCTCCAAAATAGATCACATCTTAGGGCACAAAGAAAATCTGTACAAATTCAGACGTATCAAAATCATTCCCTGCATTCTTTCAGACCACAATGGAATAAAATTAGAGCTCAACTCATTCAGCCACCACAGAAAATCCCACAATTCATGGAGACTAAAAAACACATTGCTGAACCATCAGTGGATCATTGAAGAAATTAAAACAGAAATTCAAATGTTTATGGACTTCAACCAAGTTGAGGGCACAAAGTACCAGCTCCTTTGGGACACAGCAAAGGCAGTACTCAGAGGAAAATTTATATCTCTGAGTACATACATCAACAAACTGGAGAAACAGCAACTCAGTAATTTAAGGAAGCACCTTAATTTTCTGGAGAGAGAACAGCAAGCCAAACCCCAAGTCAATAGACGGAAGCAAATAATTAAAATCAAATCAGAATTAAATAAATTAGAGACGAAAAAAACCATCGAAAGAATCAACAAAACAAAGAGTTGGTTCTTTGAAAAAATCAACAAGATAGACAGACCCCTGGCAAAACCTGACCAAAGAACGAAGGCAGCACACTCAAATAAACAAGATAAGAGATGAAACAGGTAGCATCACCACAGAAATAACCGAAATTCAGAAAATAATAAGGGACTATTTTGCAAACCTTTATGCCAACAAATTCGAGAACTTGGAAGAAATGGATGATTTCCTAGAAAAAAATTGATACCCCCCAAACTCAACTATGAAGACTTAAACCTTCTAAACAGACCCATATCCAGTATTGAAATAGACACAGCAGTAAATGATCTCCCATCCAAGAAAAGCCCAGGTCCAGATGGATTCACTGCAGAATTCTACAAGGCCTTCAAAACAGAACTCACACCAATATTTCTCAAACTCTTCAATGAAATTGAAAGAGAACGTTCACTGCCAGACTCATTTTATGAAGCCAGTATAACCCTCATCCCAAAACCAGGCAGAGACTCATCACGGAAAGAGGACTATAGACCAATCTCCCTGATGAACATAGATGCAAAAATTCTCAACAAAATTCTGGCCAATCGACTTCAACAGGTCATCAAAAAAATCATACACCACGATCAAACTGGATTCATCCCAGGGATGCAAAGCTGGTTTAATATACGCAAGTCAATTAATGTAATCCACCACATCAACTGGAGCAAGGTAAAGAACCACATGGTTTTATCGCTGGATGCGGAAAAAGCGTTCGATAAAATCCAGCACCCATTTATGCTAAAAGCCCTGGAAAAACTGGGATTCCAGGGAACATTCCTGAATATTATCAAGGCAGTTTATGACAAACCAACACCAAGCATAACTCTAAATGGTGAAAAACTAAAGCCATTCCCTTTAAAATCAGGAACAAGGCAGGGATGTCCACTCTCTCCCCTGCTCTTCAACATAGTACTAGAATTCCTAGCCAGAGCAATTAGGCAAGAAGAGAATATAAAGGGGATCCAAATAGGAAAAGATGAAGTTAAACTTTCTCTCTTCGCAGATGACATGATCCTATACCTAAAGAATCCCATAGATTCTACCCCAAGCTACTAGAGCTGATACAAAACTTTGGCAAAGTTGCAGGATATAAAATAAACCTTCAAAAATCAACGGCCTTTCTCTATGCTAACAACCCGAAGACCGAGGCTGAAGTCAGGAAAGCAACTCCTTTTGCAATAGCCCCCAAAAACATAAAATACCTAGGAATAACCTTAACCAAAGAAGTGAAAGACCTCTTTGAAGAGAACTTTAAAAGCTTGAAAAATGAAATTAAGTCAGAACTAAGAAAATGGAAAAACCTCCCATGCTCCTGGATTGGGAGGATTAATGTAATCAAAATGGCAATATTGCCAAAGGCTATCTACAAATTCAATGCAATACCCATTAATATCCCAACACCATTCTTTAATGAAATAGAGGAAGCAATCCAGAAATTCATATGGAACAATAAAAGACCTAGAATAGCAAAAACACTCCTAAGCAGAAAGAACAGTGCTGGAGGAATTACAATACCCAACTTCAAGCTGTATTATAAAGCTATAGTAATAAAAACAGCTTGGTATTGGCACCGGAATAGGCCTGAAGACCAATGGAACAGAATTGAAGACCCAGAATTAAACCCACATAACTATGCCTACTTAATCTTTTGATAAAGGAGCTAAAACAATAGTATGGAAGAAAGATAGCCTCTTTAACAAGTGGTGCTGGCAAAACTGGCTCAACACATGCAACAAACTAAAACTAGATCCTTATATATCACCCTGCACCAAAATCAATTCCAAATGGATTAAAGACCTTGAAATCAAAACAGGCACCCTGAAGACACTAAAGGAAGGAGTAGGAGAAACACTTGGGCTCCTTGGCACAGGACAGAACTTCCTTAACAAAGAACCTGAAAGGCTACAAATCAAAGAAAGGTTGGACAAATGGGACTGCATCAAACTCCAGAGCTTCTGCACAGCAAAGGACATAGCTCTCAAGATAAACAGAAAGCCCACAGACTGGGAGAAGATCTTTACCAGACATTCAACAGACAAAGGCCTCATCTCTAAAATATATGCAGAACTAAAAAAATTACCTTCTTCCAAAACAAAACTGCAAAGAACCAATAGCCCCCTCATCAAGTGGGCTAAAGACTTACAAAGAAACTTCTCTGATGAGGAAATGAGAATGGCCAATAGTCATATGAAAAAATGCTCTACATCACTGGCCATAAAGGAAATGCAAATCAAAACAACATTGAGATTCCATCTCACCCCAGCAAGAATGTCATATATCAAGAAAACTAATAATAACAATTGTTGGAGGGGATGTGGCCAAAAGGGAACCCTACTTCATTGTTGGTGGGAATGTAAACTGGTTCAGCCACTCTGGCAAGCAGTATGGAGATTCCTCAGAAGGCTCAATATAGAACTCCCCTATGACCCAGCAGCCCCACTGTTGGGTATCTATCCAAAAGCCCACAAACAAAATCACAGGAATGCCACCAGCACAACAATGTTCATCGCAGCACAATTTGTCATAGCGAGAAGCTGGAAACCAACCCAGATGCCCCTCCATAGATGAATGGATCAGGAAAATGTGGTACATTTACACAATGGAATTTTATGCCTCTATCAGAAAGAATGACATTGTTCCATTTGTAAGGAAATGGAAAGACTTGGAAAAAGTTATACTAAGTGAAGTGAGCCAGACCCAAAGAAACATGGACTCTATGGCCTCCCTTATTGGGAATAATTAGTACAGGTTTAGGCAAGCCATAGCAGAGCATCACAAGGCCCAATAGCTATACCCCTTAGAAACACATAAGATGATGCTAATTGAAATGAACTCCATGTTATGGAAACAAGTGATATATCACAGTTGTAACTACTTTCAACGTCCTATGTGTATGTGTAGTTTCTATTATTGATAATGTTTTGTATCACCTTCCTATGTTTGTACATACACTATCTCTGTAATCTTATCTGAGTATATTGGAAACCGTGTTTACTGGTATTGGAAGTAGGAAATTCAAAGGGAATACCAAATTCGAGAGACACAGGGTAAAAAAAGAGAAATAACTACAAAAGCAATACTTGCAAAACTCTTTGGTGTAAGTGAACTGACCAACTGGGGGGGGGGGGAGGGAAAGGGGGGGAGGGAGGGGGGCATGAGGGACAAGGCAACAAACAGTACAAGAAATGTATCCAATGCCCAACGTATGATACTGTAACCTCTCTGTACGTCAGTTGGATAATAAAAATTTGAGAAAAAAAAAAGAAAAGCAGTAGCTTAATAAATTAAGTACTTCCTGGTATGGTTACTGTACTGGAAACTCCCAAAAAATCTGGATTGTGGTGAGGGAACAGAGAAAAAAGCTCATTTAGGACCTGCACTTACGAAGGGGGGTAGGCAGCTGTGTATCAGGGAGTAAACCTTCTGAGAATAAAAACAGCTGGAGCTTGATAAGGTAATTACACAGGGGAAACGATAATGTACTGGGAACTCCTCAGAAGAATCTGATTTGTGGTGAGGGGAGAGAGATAAAAGCTCATTTAGGAACGACATGAACATGCTGCGTAGGTAGCTGTTTTATCAGTAAATATCTCCACTGAGATTAAGAAAAGCAGTAGCTTAATAAATTAAGTACTTCCTGGTATGATTACTGTACTGGTAACTCCACAAAAGAATCTGGATTGTGGTGAGTGAACAGAGAAAAAAGCTCATTTAGGACCTGCACTTACGAAGGGGGTAGGCAGCTGTATATCAGGGAGTAAACCTTCTGAAAATAAAAACAGCTGGAGCTTGTTAAGGTAATTACACAGGGGAAAGGATAATGTACTGGGAACTCCTCAGAAGAATCTGATTTGTGGGTGAGGGGAGAGAGATAAAAGCTCATTTAGGAACGACATGAACATGCTGCGTAGGTAGCTGTTTATCAGTAAATATCTCCACTGCGATTAAGAAAAGCAGTAGCTTAATAAATTAAGTACTTCCTGGTATGGTTACTGTACTGGTAACTCCCCAAAAGAATCTGGATTGTGGTGAGGGAACAGAGAAATAAGCTCATTTAGGACCTGCACTTACGAAGGTGGTAGGCAGCTGTATATCAGGGAGAGAATAAAAACAGCTGGAGCTTGTTAAGGTAATTAGACAGGGGAAAGGATAATGTACTGGGGACTCCTCAGAAAAATCTGATTTGCGGGTGAGGGGAGAGAGATAAAAGCTCATTTAGGACCTGCACTTACGAAGGGGGTAGGCAGCTGTATATCAGGGAGTAAACCTTCTGAAAATAAAAACAGCTGGAGCTTGTTAAGGTAATTACAAAGGGGAAAGGATAATGTACTGGGATCTCCTCAGAAGAATCTGATTTGTGGTGAGGGGAGAGAGATAAAAGCTCATTTAGGAACGACATGAACATGCTGCGTAGGTAGATGTTTATCAGTAAATATCTCCACTGAGATTAAGAAAAGCAGTAGCTTAATAAATTAAGTACATCCTGGTATGAATACTGTACTGGTAACTCCCCAAAAGAATCTGGATTGTGGTGAGGGAACAGGGAAAAAAGCTCATTTAAGACCTGCACTTGCGAAGGGGGTAGGCAACTGTATATCAGGGAGTAAACCTTCTGAGAATAAATACAGCTGGAGCTTGTTAAGGTAATTACACAGGGGAAACGATAATGTACTGGGAACTCCTCAGAAGAAACTGATTTGTGGTTACGGGAGACAGATAAAAGCTCATTTAGGAACGACATGAACATGCTGCGTAGGTAGCTGTTTATCAGTAAATATCTCCACTGAGATTAAGAAAAGCAGTAGCGTAATAAATTAAGTACTTCCTGGTATGGTTCCTGTACTGGTAACTCCCCAAGAAAATCTGGATTGTGGTGAGGGAACAGAGAAAAAAGCTCATTTAGGACCTGCACTTACGAAGGGGGTAGGCAGCTGTATATCAGGGAGTAAACCTTCTGAGAATAAAAACAGCTGGAGCTTGTTAAGGTAATTACACAGGGGAAAGGATAATGTACTGGGAACTCCTCAGACGAATCTGATTTGTGGTGAGGGGAGAGAGCTAAAAGCACATTTAGGAACGACATGAACATGCTGCGTAGGTAGCTGTTTATTAGTAAATATCTCCACTGAGATTAAGAAAAGCAGTAGCTTAATAAATTAAATACTTCCTGGTATGGTTACTGTACTGGTAACTCCCCAAAAGAATCTGGATTGTGGTGGAGGGAACAGAGAAAAAAGCTCATTTAGGACCTGCACTTACGAAGCGGGGTAGGCAGCTGTATATCAGGGAGTAAACCTTCTGAGAATAAAAACAGCTGGAGCTTGTTAAGGTAATTACACAGGGGAAACGATAATGTACTGGGAACTCCTCAGAAGAATCTGATTTGTGGTGACGGGAGAGAGATAAAAGCTCATTTAGGAACGACATGAACATGCTGCGTAGGTAGCTGTTTATCAGTAAATATCTCCACTGAGATTAAGAAAAGAAGTAGCTTAATAAATTAAGTACTTCCTGGTATGGTTACTGTACTGGTAACTCCCCAAAAGAATCTGGATTGTGGTGAGGGAACAGAGAAAATATCTCATTTAGAACCTGCACTTACGAAGGGGCTAGGCAGCTGTATATCAGGGAGTAAACCTTCTGAGAATAAAAACAGCTGGAGCTTGTTAAGATAATTACACAGGGGAAAGGATAATGTACTGGGAACTCCTCAGAAGAATCTGATTTGTGGTGAGGGGAGAGAGATAAAAGCTCATTTAGGAACGACATGAACATGCTGCGTAGGTAGCTGTTTATCAGTAAATATCTCCACTGAGATTAAGAAAAGCAGTAGCTTAGGGGCTGGGGATATAGCCTAGTGGCAAAAGTGCCTGCCTCGGATACACGAGGCCCTAGGTTCGATTGCCCAGCACCACATATACAGAAAACGGCCAGAAGCGGCCCTGTGGCTCAAGTGGCAGAGTGCTAGCCTTGAGCAAAAAGAAGCCAGGGACAGTGCTCAGGCCCTGAGTCCAAGGCCCAGGACTGGGCCAAAAAAAAAAAAAAGAAAAGAAAAGCAGTAGCTTAATAAATTAAGAACTTCCTGGTATGGTTACTGTACTGGTAACTCCCCAAAAGAATCGGGATTGTGGTGAGGGAACAGAGAAAAAAGCTCATTTAGGACCTGCACTTACGAAGGGGGTAGGCAGCTGTATATCAGGGAGTAAACCTTCTGAGAATAAAAACAGCTGGAGCTTGTTAAGGTAATTACACAGGGGAAACGATAATGTACTGGGAACTCCTCAGAGGAATCTGATTTGTGGTGAGGGGAGAGAGATAAAAGCTCATTTAGGAACGACATGAACATGCTGCGTACGTAGCTGTTTATCAGTAAATATCTCCACTGAGATTAAGAAAAGCAGTAGCTTAATAAATTAAGTACTTCCTGGTATGGTTACTGTACTGGTAACTCCCCAAAAGAATCTGGATTATGGTGAGGGAACAGAGAAAAAAGCTCATTTAGGACCTGCACTTACGAAGGTGGTAGGCAGCAGTATATCAGGGAGTAAACCTTCTGAGAATAAAAACAGCTGGAGCTTGTTAAGGTAATTACACAGGGGAAAGGATAATGTACTGGGAACTCCTCAGAAGAATCTGATTTGTGGTGGAGGGGGAGAGAGATAAAAGCTCATTTAGGAACGACATGAACATGCTGCGTAGGTAGCTGTTTATCAGTAAATATCACTACTGAGATTAAGAAAAGTAGTAGATTAATGAATTAAGTACTTCCTGGTATGGTTACTGTACTGGTAACTCCCCAAAAGAATCTGGATTGTGGTGATGGAACACAGAAAAAAGCTCATTTAGGACCTGCACTTACGAAGGGGGTAGGCAGCTGTATATCAGGGAGTAAACCTTCTGAGAATAAAAACAGCTGGAGCTTGTTAAGGTAATTACAAAGGGGAAAGGATAATGTACTGGGAACTCCTCAGATGAAACTGATTTGTGGTTACGGGAGACAGATAAAAGCTCATTTAGGAACGACATGAACATGCTGCGTATGTAGCTGTTTATCAGTAAATATCTCCACTGAGATTAAGAAAATGCAGTAGCTTAATAAATTAAGTACTTCCTGGTATGGTTACTGTACTGGTAACTCCCCAAAAGAATCTGGATTGTAGTGAGGGGAACAGAGAAAAAAGCTCATTTAGGACCTGCACTTACGAAGCTGTATATCAGGGAGTAAACCTTCTGAGAATAAAAACAGCTGGAGCTTGTTAAGGTAATTACACAGGGGAAAGGATAATGTACTGGGAACTCCTCAGAAGAATCTGATTTGTGGTGAGGGGGAGAGAGATAAAAGCTCATTTAGGAACGACATGAACATGCTGCGTAGGTAGCTGTTATATCAGTAAATATCTCCACTGAGATTAAGGAAAGCAGTAGCTTAATAAATTAAGTACTTCCTGGTATGGTTACTGTACTGGTAACTCCCCAAAAGAATCTGCATTGTGGTGAGGGAACAGAGAAAAAAGCTCATTTAGGACCTGCAGTTACGAAGCGGGTAGGCAGCTGTATATCAGGGAGTAAACCTTCTGAGAATAAAAACAGCTGGAGCTTGTTAAGATAATTACACAGGGGAAAGGATAATGTACTGGGAACTCCTCAGAAGAATCTGATTTGTGGTGAGGGGAGAGAGATAAAAGCTCATTTAGGAACGACATGAACATGGCTGCGTAGGTAGCTGTTTTATCAGTAAATATCTCCACTGAGATTAAGAAAAGCAGTAGCTTAGGGGCTGGGGATATAGCCTAGTGGCAAAAGTGCCTGCCTCGGATACACGAGGCCCTAGGTTCGATTCCCCAGCACCACATATACAGAAAACGGCCAGAGGCGGCGCTGTGGCTCAAGTGGCAGAGTGCTAGCCTTGAGCAAAAAGAAGCCAGGGACAGTGCTCAGGCCATGAGTCCAAGGCCCAGGAGCTGGCCAAAAAAAAAAAAAAGAAAAGAAAAGCAGTAGCTTAATAAATTAAGTACTTTCCTGGTATGGTTACTGTACTGGTAACTCCCCAAAAGAATCGGGATTGTGGTGAGGGAACAGAGAAAAAAGCTCATTTAGGACCTGCACTTACGAAGGGGGTAGGCAGCTGTATATCAGGGAGTTAACCTTCTGAGATAAAAACAGCTGGAGCTTGTTAAGGTAATTACACAGGGGAAACGATAATGTACTGGGAACTCCTCAGAGGAATCTGATTTGTGGTGAGGGGGGAGAGAGATAAAAGCTCATTTAGGAACGACATGAACATGCTGCGTACGTAGCTGTTTATCAGTAAATATCTCCACTGAGATTAAGAAAAGCAGTAGCTTAATAAATTAAGTACTTCCTGGTATGGTTACTGTACTGGTAAACTCCCCAAAAGAATCTGGATTATGGTGAGGGAACAGAGAAAAAAGCTCATTTAGGACCTGCACTTACGAAGGGGGGTAGGCAGCTGTATATCAGGAAGTATACCTTCTGAGAATAAAAACAGCTGGAGGTTGTTAAGATAATTACACAGGGGGAAAGGATAATGTACGGGGAACTCCTCAGAAGAATATGATTTGTGGTGAGGGGAGAGAGATAAAAGCTCATTTAGGAACGACATGAACATGCTGCATACGTAGCTGTTTATCAGTAAATATCTCCACTGAGATTAAGAAAAGCAGTAGCTTAATAAATTAAGTACTTCCTGGTATGGTTACTGTACTGGTAACTCCCCAAAAGAATCTGGATTGTGGTGAGGGATCAGAGAAAAAAGCTCATTTAGGACCTGCACTTACGAAGCTGTATATCAGGGAGTAAACCTTCTGAGAATAAAAACAGCTGGAGCTTGTTAAGGTAATTACACAGGGAAAGGATAATGTACTGGGAACTCCTCAGAAGAATCTGATTTGTGGTGAGGGGGGAGAGAGAAAAAAGCTCATTTAGGAACGACATGAACATGCTGCGTAGGTAGCTGTATATCAGTAAATATCTCCACTGAGATTAAGGAAAGCAGTAGCTTAATAAATTAAGTACTTCCTGGTATGGTTACTGTACTGGTAACTCCCCAAAAGAATCTGCATTGTGGTGAGGGAACAGAGAAAAAAGCTCATTTAGGACCTGCAGTTACGAAGCGGGTAGGCAGCTGTATATCAGGGAGTAAACCTTCTGAGAATAAAAAGAGCTGGATCTTGAAAAGGTAATTACACAGGGGAAAGGATAATGTACTGGGAACTCCTCAGAAGAATCTGATTATGGTGAGGGGAGGAGAGAGATAAAAGCTCATTTAGGAACGACATGAACATGCTGCGTAGGTAGCTGTTTATCAGTAAATATCTCCACTGAGTTTAAGAAAAGCAGTAGCTTAATAAATTAAGTACTTCCTGGTATGGTTACTGTACTGGTAACTCCCCAAAACAATCTGGATTGTGGTGAGGGAACAGAGAAAAAAGCTCATTTAGGACCTGCACTTATGAGGGGTTAGGCAGCTGTATATCAGGGAGTAAACCTTCTGAGAATAAAAACAGCTGGAGCTTGTTAAGGTAATTACACAGGGGAAAGGATAATGTACTGGGAACTCCTCAGAAGAATCTGATTTGTGGTGAGGGGAGAGAGATAAAAGCTCATTTAGGAACGACATGAACATGCTGCGTAGGTAGCTGTTTATCAGTAAATATCTCCACTGAGATTAAGAAAAGCAGTAGCTTAATAAATTAAGTACATCCTGGTATGGTTACTGTACTGGTAACCCCCCAAAAGAATCTGGATTGTGGTGAGGGAACAGAAAAAAAAGCTCAATTAAGACCTGCACTTACGAAGGTGGTAGGCAGCAGTATATCAGGGAGTAAACCTTCTGAGATTAAAAACAGCTGGAGCTTGTTAAGGTAATTACACAGGGGAAAGGATAATGTACTGGAAACTCCTCAGAAGAATCTGATTTGTTGTGAGGGGGGAGAGAGATAAAAGCTCATTTAGGAACGACATGAACATGCTGTGTATGTAGCTGTTTATCAGTAAATATCTCCACTGAGATTAAGAAAAGCAGTAGCTTAATAAATTAAGTACTTCCTGGTATGGTTACTGTACTGGTAACTCCCCAAATAATCTGTATTGTGGTGAGGGAACAGAGAAAAAAGCTCATTTAGGACCTGCACTTACGAAGGGGGGTAGGCAGCTGTATATCAGGGAGTAAACCTTCGTAGAATAAAAACAGCTGGAGCTTGTTAAGGTAATTACACAGGGGAAAGGATAATGTACTGGGAACTCCTCAGAAGAATCTGATTTGTGGTGAGGGGGAGAGAGATAAAAGCTCATTTAGGAACGACATGAACATGCTGCGTAGGTAGCTGTTTATCAGTAAATATCTGCACTGAGATTAAGAAAAGCAGTAGCTTAATAAATTAAGTACTTCCTGGTATGGTTACTGTACTGGTAACTCCCCAAAAGAATCTGGATTGTGGTGAGGGAACAGAGAAAAAAGCTCATTTAGGTACTGCACTTACGAAGGGGGGTAGGCAGCTGTATATCAGGGAGGTAAACCTTCTGAGAATAAAAACAGCTGGAGCTTGTTAAGGTAATTACACAGGGGAGAACGATAATGTACTGGGAACTCCTGAGAAGAATCTGATTTGTGGTGAGGGGGAGAGAGATCAAAGCTCATTGAGGAAAGACATGAACATGCTGCGTACGTAGCTGTTTATCAGTAAATATCTCCACTGAGATTAAGAAAAGCAGTAGCTAATAAATTAAGTACTTCCTGGTATGGTTACTGTACTGGTAACTCCCCAAAAGAATGTGGATTGTGGTGAGGGAACAGAGAAAAAAGCTCATTTAGGACCTGCACTTATGAGGGGTTAGGCAGCTGTATATCAGGGAGTAAACCTTCTGAGAATAAAAACAGCTGGAGCTTGTTAAGGTAATTACACAGGGGAAAGGATAATGTACTGGGAACTCCACAGAAGAATCTGATTTGTGGTGAGGGGAGAGAGATAAAAGCTCATTTAGGAACGACATGAACATGCTGCGTAGGTAGCTGTTTATCAGTAAATATCTCCACTGAGATTAATTAAAGCAGTAGCTTAATAAATTAAGTACATCCTGGTATGGTTACTGTACTGGTAACTCCCCAAAGGAATCTGGATTGTGGTGAGGGAACAGACAAAAAAGCTCAATTAAAACCTGCACTTACGAAGGTGGGTAGGCAGCTGTTTATCAGGGAGTAAACCTTCTGAGATTAAAAACAGCTGGAGCTTGTTAAGGTAATTACACAGGGGAAAGGATAATGTACTGGAAAGTCCTCAGAAGAATCTGATTTGTTGTGAGGGGGAGAGAGATAAAAGCTCCTTTAGGAACGACATGATCATGCTGTGTATGTAGCTGTTTATCAGTAAATATCTCCACTGAGATTAAGAAAAGTAGTAGCTTAATAAATTAAGTACTTCCTGGTATGGTTACTGTACTGGTAACTCCCCAAATAATCTGTATTGCGGTGAGGGAACAGAGAAAAAAGCTCATTTAGGACCTGCACTTACGAAGGGGGTAGGCAGCTGTATATCAGGGAGTAACCTTCGTAGAATAAAAACAGCTGGAGCTTGCTAAGGCAATTACACAGGTGAAAGGATAATGTACTGGGAACTCCTCAGAAGAATCTGATTTGTGGTGAGGGGGAGAGAGATAAAAGCTCATTTAGGAACGACATGAACATGCTGCGTACATAGCTGTTTATCAGTAAATATCTCCTCTGAGATTAAGAAAAGCAGTAGCTTAATGAATTAAGTACTTCCTGGTATGGTTAGTGTACTGGTAACTCCCCAAAAGAATCTGGATTGTGGTGAGGGAACAGAGAAAAAAGACCATTTAGGACCTGCACTTACGAAGGGGGTAGGCAGCTGTATATCAGGGAGTAAATCTTCTGAGAATAAAAACAGCTGGAGCTTGTTAAGGTAATTACACAGGGGAAAGGATAATGTACAGCGAACTCCTCAGAAGAATCTGATTTGTGGTGAGGGGAGAGAGATAAAAGCTCATTTAGGAACGACATGAACATGCTGCATACGTAGCTGTTTATCAGTAAATATCTCCACTGAGATTAAGAAAAGCAGTAGCTTAATAAATTAAGTACTTCCTGGTATGGTTACTGAACTGGTAACTCCCAAAAGAATCTGGATTGTGGGTGAGGGGATCAGAGAAAAAAGCTCATTTAGGACCTGCAATTACGAAGGTGTATATCAGGGAGTAAACCTTCTGAGAATAAAAACAGCTGGAGCTTGTTAAGGTAATTACACAGGGGAAAGGATAATGTACTGGGAACTCCTCAGAAGAATCTGATTTGTGGTAAGGGGAGAGAGATAAAAGCTCATTTAGGAACGACATGAACATGCTGCGTAGGTAGCTGTTTATCAGTAAATATCTCCACTGAGATTAAGAAAAGCAGTAGCTTAATAAATTAAGTACTTCCTGGTATGGTTACTGTACTGGTAACTCCCCAAAAGAATCTGGATTGTGGTGAGGGAACAGAGAAAAAAGCTCATTTAGGACCTGCACTTACGAAGGGGGTAGGCAGCTGTATATCAGGAAGTAAACCTTCTGAGAATAAAAACAGCTGGAGCTTGTTAAGGTAATTACACAGGGAAAGGATAATTTACTGGGAAACTCCTCAGAAGAATCTGATTTGTGGTGAGGGGGAGAGAGATAAAAGCTCATTTAGGAACGACATGAACATGCTGCGTAGGGTAGCTGTTTATCAGTAAATGTCTCCACTGAGATTATGAAAAGCAGTAGCTTAATAAATTAAGTACGTCCTGGTATGGTTACTGTACAAGTAACTCCCCAAAAGAATCTGGATTGTGGTGAGGGAACAGAGAAAAAAGCTCATTTAGGGCCTGCACTTACGAAGGGGGTAGGCAGCTGTATATCATGGAGTAAACCATCTGAGAATAAAAACAGCTGGAGCTTGTTAAGGTAATTACACAGGGGAAAGGATAATGTACTGGGAACTCCTCAGAAGAATCTGATTTGTGGTGAGGGGAGAGAGATAAAAGCTCATTTAGGAACGACATGAACATGCTGCGTAGGTAGCTGGTTTATCAGTAAATATCTCCACTGAGATTAAGAAAAGCAGTAGCTTAATAAATTAAGTACTTCCTGGTATGGTTACTGTACTGGTAACTCCCCAAAAGAATCTGGATTGTGGTGAGGGATCAGAGAAAAAAGCTCATTTAGGACCTGCACTTACGAAGCTGTATATCAGGGAGGTAAACCTTCTGAGAATAAAAACAGCTGGGAGCTTGTTAAGGTAATTACACAGGGGAAAGGATAATGTACTGGGAAACTCCTCAGAAGAATCTGATTTGTGGTGAGGTTAGAGCGATAAAAGCTCATTTAGGAACGACATGAACATGCTGCGTAGGTAGCTGTTTATCAGTAAATATCTCCACTGAGATTAAGAAAAGCAGTAGGTTAATAAATTAAGTACTTCCTGGTATGGTTACTGTACTGGTAACTCCCCAAAAGAATCTGGATTGTGGTGAGGGAACAGAGAAAAAAGCTCATTTAAGACCTGCATTACGAAGAGGGTAGGCAGCTGTATATAAGGGAGTAAACCTTCTGAGAATAAAAAACAGCTGGAGCTTATGATGGAAATTACACACGGGAAAGGATAATGTAGTGGGAACTCCTCAGAAGAATCTGATTTGTAGTGAGGGGAGAGAGATAAAAGCTCATTTAAGAACGACATGGACATGCTGCGTAGGTAGCTGTTTATCAGTAAATATCTCCACTGAGATTAAGGAAAGCAGTAGCTTAATAAATTAAGTACTTACTGGTATGGTTACTGTACTGGTAACTCCCCAAAAGAATCTGGATTGTGGTGAGGGAAGAGAGAAAATAGTTCATTTAGGACCTGCACTTACGAAGGGGGTATTCAGCTGTATATCAGGGAGTAAAACTTCTGAGAATAAAAACAGCTGGAGTTGTTAAGGTAATTACCCAGGGGGAAAGGATAATGTACTGGAAACTCCTCAGAAGAATCTGATTTTGTTGTGAGGGGGATGAGAGGATAAAAGCTCCTTTAGGAACGACATGATCATGCTGTGTATGTAGCTGTTTATCAGTAAATATCTCCACTGAGATTAAGAAAAAGCAGTAGCTTAATAAATTAAGTACTTCCTGGTATGGTTACTGTACTGGTAACTCCCCAAATAATCTGTATTGTGGTGAGGGAACAGAGAAAAAAGCTCATTTAGGACCTGCACTTACGAAGGGGGGTAGGCAGCTGTATATCAGGGAGTAAACCTTCGTAGAATAAAAAACAGCTGGAGCTTGTTAAGGTAATTACACAGGGGAAAGGATAATGTACTGGGAACTCCTCAGAAGAATCTGATTTGTGGTGAGGGGAGGAGAGATATAAGCTCATTTAGGAACGAAATGAACATGCTGCATACGTAGCTGTTTATCCGTAAATATCTCCACTGAGATTAAGAAAAGCAGCAGCTTAATAAATTAAGTACTTCCTGGTATGGATACTGTACTGGTAACTCCCCAAAAGAATCTGGATTGTGGTGAGGGAACAGAGAAAAAAGCTCATTCAGGAACGACATGAACATACTGCGTAGGTAGCTGTTTATCAGTAAATATCTCCACTGAGATTAAGAAAAGCAGTAGCTTAATAAATTAAGTACTTCCTGGTATGGTTACTGTACTGGTATCTCCCCAAAAGAATCTGGATTGTGGTGAGGGAACAGAGAAAAAAGCTCATTTAGGACCTGCACTTACGAAGGGGGTAGGCAGCTGTATATCGGGGAGTAAACCTTCTGAGAATAAAAACAGCTGGAGCTTGTTAAGGTAATTACACAGGGGAAAGGATAATGTACTGGGAACTCCTCAGAAGAATCTGATTTGTGGTGAGGGGAGACCGATAAACGGTCATTTAGGAACGACATGTACATGCTGCGTAGGTAGCTGTTTATCAGTAAATATCCCCACTGAGATTAAGAAAAGCAGTAGCTTAATAAATTAATTACTTCCTGGTATGGTTACTGTACTTGTAACTCCCCAAAATAATCTGGATTGTGGTTAGGGAACAGAGAAAAAAGCTCATTTAGGACCTACACTTACGAAGGGGGTAATCAGCTGTATATCAGGGAGTAAACCTTCTGAGAATAAAAACAGCTGGAGCTTATTAAGGTAATTACACAGGGGAAAGGATAATGTATTGGGAACT
>NW_025961960.1:0-55686 GCF_023159225.1 Perognathus longimembris pacificus | reverse complement strand
GGAGTAAACCTTTTGAGAATAGAAACAGCTGGAGCTTGTTAAGAGCAATTACACAGGGGAAAGCATAAAGTACTTTGAACTCCTCAGAAGAATCTGATTTGTGGTGAGGGGAGAGAGATAATCGCTCATTTAGAACGACATGAACATGCTGCGTAGGTAGCTGTTTATCAGTAAATATCTCCACTGAGATTAAGAAAAGCAGTAGCTTAATAAATTAAGTACTTCCTAGTTATGGTTTCTGTACTGGTAACTCCCCAAAAGAATCTGGATTGTGGTGAGGGAACAGAGAAAAAGCTCATTTAGGACCTGCACTTACGAAGGGGCTAGGCAGCTGTATATCAGGGAGTAAACCTTCTGAGAATAAAAAACAGCTGGAGCTTGTTAAGGTAATTAGACAGCAGAAAGGATAATGTACTGGGAACTCCTCAGAAGAATCTGATTTGTGGTGAGGGGAGAGAGATAAAAGCTCATTTAGGAACGACATGAACATGCTGCGTAGGTAGCTGTTTATCAGTAAATATCTCCACTGAGATCAAGAAAAGCAGTATCTTAATAAATTAAGTACTTCCTGGTATGGTTACTGTACTGGTAACACCCCAAAAGAATCTGGATTGTGGTGAGGGAACAGAGAAAAAAGCTCATTTAGGACCTGCACTTACGAAGGGGGTAGGCAGCTGTATATCAGGGAGTATCGCTTCTGAGAATAAAAACAGCTGGAGCTCGTTAAGGTAATTACACAGGGGAAAGGATAATGTACTGGGAACTGCTCAGAAGAATCTGATTTGTGCTGAGGGGAGAGAGATAAAAGCTCATTTAGGAACGACATGAACATCGCTGCATACGTAGCTGTTTTTCAGTAAATATCTCCACTGAGATTAAGAAAAGCAGTAGCTTAATAAATTAATACTCCCTGTATGGATATTGTACTGGTAACTCCCCCAAAAGAATCTGGATTGTGGTGAGGGAACAGAGAAAAAAGCTCATTTAAGACCTGCACTTACGAAGGGGGTAGGCAGCTGTATATCAGGCGAGTAAACCTTCTGAGAATAAAAACAGCTGGAGCTTGTTAAGGCAATTACACAGGGGAAAGGATAAAGTACTGGGAACTCCTCAGAAGAATCTGATATGTGGTGAGGGGAGAGAGATAATACGCTCATTTAGGAACGACGGATGAACATGCTGCCTAGGTAGCTGTTTATCAGTAAATATCTCCACTGAGATTAAGAAAAGCAGTAGCTTAATAAATTAAGTACTTCCTGGTATGGTTACTGTACTGGTATCTCCCCAAAAGAATCTGGATTGTGGTGAGGGAACAGAGAAAAAAGCTCATTTAGGACCTGCACTTACGAAGGGGGTAGGCAGCTGTATATCAGGGGAGTAAACCTTCTGAGAATAAAAACAGCTGGAGCTTGTTAAGGTAATTACACAGGGGAAAGGATAATGTACTGGGAACTCCTCAGAAGAATCTGATTTGTGGTGAGGGGAGAGAGATAAAAGCTCATTTAGGAACGACATGAACATGCTGCGTAGGTAGCTGTTTATCAGTAAATATCTCCACTGAGATTAAGAAAAGCAGTAGCTTAATAAATTAAGTACTTCCTGGTATGGATACTGTACTGGTAACTCCCCAAATGAATCTGGATTGTGGTGAGGGAACAGAGAAAAAAGCTCATTTAGGACCTGCACTTACGAAGAGGGGTAGGAAGCAGCTGTATATCAGCGGAGTAAACCTTTTGAGAATAGAAACAGCTGGAGCTTGTTAAGGGCAATTACACAGGGGAAAGCATAAAGTACTTTGAACTCCCTGAGAAGAATCTGATTTGTGGTGAGGGGAGAGATAATCTGCCTCATTTAGGAACGACGATGAACATGCTGCGTAGGTAGCTGTTTATCAGTAAATATCGCCACTGAGATTAAGAAAAGCAGTAGCTTAATAAATTAAGTACTTCCTGGTATGGTTACTGTACTGGTAACTCCCCAAAAGAAATCTGGATTGTGATGAGGGAACAGAGAAAAAAGCTCATTTAGGACCTGCACTACGTAGGGGGTAGGCAGCTGTATATCAGGGAGTAAACTTTTTGAGAAATAGAAACAGCTGGAGCTTGTTAAGGCAATTACACAGGGGAAAGCATAAAGTACTTTGAACTCCTCAGAAGAATCTGATTTGTGGTGAGTGGGAGAGAGATAATCGCTCATTTTAGAACGACATGAACATGCTGCGTAGGTAGCTGTTTATCAGTAAATATCTCCACTGAGATTAAGAAAAGCAGTAGCTTAATAATTTAAGTACTTCCTGGTATGGTTTCTGTACTGGTAAGTCCCCAAAAGAATCTGGATTGTGGTGAGGGAACAGAGAAAAAAGCTCATTTAGGACCTGCACTTACGAAGGGGCTAGGCAGCTGTATATCAGGGAGTAAACCTTCTGAGAATAAAAACAGCTGGAGCTTGTTAAGGTAATTAGACAGGGGAAAGGATAATGTACTGGGAACTCCTCAGAAGAATCTGATTTGTGGTGAGGGGAGAGAGATAAAAGCTCATTTATGAACGACATGAACATGCTGCGTAGGTAGCTGTTTATCAGTACATATCTCCACTGAGATTAAGAAAAGCAGTATCTTAATAAATTAAGTACTTCCTGCTATGGTTACTGTACTGGTAACTCCCCAAAAGAATCTGGATTGTGGTGAGGGAACAGAGAAAAAAGCTCATTTAGGACCTGCACTTACGAAGGGGGTAGGCAGCTGTATATCGGGAGTAAACCTTCTGAGAATAAAAACAGCTGGAGCTTGTTAAGGTAATTACACAGGGGAAAGGATAATGTACTGGGAACTCTCAGAAGAATCTGATTTTTGGTGAGGGGAGAGAGATAAAAGCTCATTTAGGAACGACATGAACATGCTGCATACATAGCTGTTTATCAGTAAATATCTCCACTGAGATAAGAAAAGCAGTAGCTTAATAAATTAAGTACTTCCTGGTATGGATATTGTACTGGTAACTCCCCAAAAGAATATGGATTGTTGTGAGGGAACAGAGAAAAATGCTCATTTAGGAACGACATGAACATGCTGCATAGGTAGCTGTTTATCAGTAAATATCTCCACTGAGATTAAGAAAAGCAGTAGCTTAATAAATTAAGTAATTCCTGGTATGGTTACTGTACTGGTAACCTCCCCAAAAGAATCTGGATTGTGGTGAGGGAACAGAGAAAAAAGCTCTTTAGGACCTGCACTTACGAAGGGGGTAGGCAGCTGTATATCAGGGAGTAAACCTTTTGAGAATAGAAACAGCTGGAGCTTGTTAAGCGCAATTACACAGGGGAAAGCATAAAGTTCTTTGAACTCCTCAGAAGAATCTGATTTGTGGTGAGGGGAGAGAGATAATCGCTCATTTAGGAACGACATGAACATGCTGCGTAGGTAGGCTGTTTTATCAGTAAATATCTCCACTGAGATTAAGAAAAGCAGTAGCTTAATAAATTAAGTACTTCCTGGTATGGTTTCTGTACTGGTGACTCCCCAAAAGAATCTGGATTGTGGTGAGGGAACAGAGAAAAAAGCTAATTTAGGACCTGCACTTACGAAGGGGCTAGGCAGCTGTATATCAGGGAGTAAACCTTCTGAGAATAAAAACAGCTGGAGCTTGTTAAGGTAATTAGACAGGGGAAAGGATACTGTACTGGGAACTCCTCAGAAGAATCTGATTTGTGGTGAGGGGAGAGAGATAAAAGCTCATTTAGGAACCGACATGAACATGCTGCGTAGGTAGCTGTTTATCAGTAAATATCTCCACCTGAGATTAAGAAAAGCAGTATCTTAATAAATTAAGTACTTCCTGCTATGGTTACTGTACTGGTAACTCCCCAAAAGAATCTGGATTGTGGTGAGGGAACAGAGAAAAAAAGCTCATTTAGGACCTGCACTCACGAAGGGGGTAGGCAGCTGTATATCAGGGAGTATCGCTTCTGAGAATAAAAACAGCTGGAGCTTGTTAAGGTAATTTACACAGGGGAAAGGATAATGTACTGAGAACTCCTCAGAAGAATCTGATTTGTGGTGAGGGGAGAGAGATAATAGCTCATTTAGGAACAACATGAACATGCTGCATACATAGCTGTTTATCAGTAAATATCTCCACTGAGATTAAGAAAAGCAGTAGCTTAATAAATTAAGTACTTCCTGGTATGGTTACTGTACTGGTAACTCCCCAAAAGAATCTGGAATTATGGTGAGGGAACAGAGAAAAAAGCTCATTTAGGACCTGCACTTACGAAGGGGGTAGGCAGCTGTATATCAGGGAGTAAACCTTTTGAGAAATAGAAACAGCTGGAGCTTGTTAAGGCAATTACACAGGGGAAAGCATAAAGTTCTTTGAACTGCTCAGAAGAATCTGATTTGTGGTGAGGGGAGAGAGATAATCGCTCATTTAGGAACGACGATGAACATGCTGCGTAGGTAGCTGTTTATCAGTAAATATCTCCACTGAGATTAAGAAAAGCAGTAGCTTAATAAATTAAGTACTTCCTGGTATGGTTTCTGTACTGGTAACTCCCCAAAAGAATCTGGATTGTGGTGAGGGAACAAAGAAAAAAGCTAATTTAGGACCTGCACTTACGAAGGGGCTAGGCAGCTGTATATCAGGGAGTAAACCTTCTGAGAATAAAAACAGCTGGAGCTTGTTAAGGTAATTAGACAGGGGAAAGGATAATGTACTGGGAACTCCTCAGAAGAATCTGATTTGTGGTGAGGGGAGAGAGATAAAAGCTCATTTAGGAACGACATGAACATGCTGCGTAGGTAGCTGTTTATCAGTAAATATCTCCACTGAGATTAAGAAAAGCAGTATCTTATTAAATTAAGTACTTCCTGCTATGGTTACTCGTACTGGTAACTCCCCAAAAGAATCTGGATTGTGGTGAGGGAACAGAGAAAAAAGCTCATTTAGGACCTGCACTTACGAAGGGGGTAGGCAGCTGTATATCAGGGAGTATCGCTTCTGAGAATAAAAACAGCTGGAGCTTGTTAAGGTAATTACACAGGGGAAAGGATAATGTACTGAGAACTCCTCAGAAGAATCTGATTTGTGGTGAGGGGAGAGAGATAATAGCTCATTTAGGGAACGACATGAACATGCTGCATACATAGGGGTTTATCAGTAAATATCTCCACTGAGATTAAGAAAAGCAGTAGCTTAATAAATTAAGTACTTCCTGGTATGGTTACTGTACTGGTAACTCCCCAAAAGAATCTGATTATGGTGAGGGAACAGAGAAAAAAGCTCATTTAGGACCTGCACTTACGAAGGGGGTAGGCAGCTGTATATCAGGGAGTAAACCTTTTGAGAATAGAAACAGCTGGAGCTTGTTAAGGCAATTACACAGGGGAAAGCATAAAGTTCTTTGAACTGCTCAGAAGAATCTGATTTGTGGTGAGGGGAGAGAGATAATCGCTCATTTAGGAACGACATGAACATGCTGCGTAGGTAGCTGTTTATCAGTAAATATCTCCACTGAGATTAAGAAAAGCAGTAGCTTAATAAATTAAGTACTTCCTGGTATGGTTTCTGTACTGGTAACTCCCCAAAAGAATCTGGATTGTGGTGAGGGAACAAAGGAAAAAAGCTAATTTAAGACCTGCACTTACGAAGGGGCTAGGCAGCTGTATATCAGGGAGTAAACCTTCTGAGAATAAAAACAGCTGGAGCTTGTTAAGGTAATTACACAGGGGAAAGGATAATGTACTGGGAACTCCTCAGAAGAATCTGATTTGTGGTGAGGGGAGAGAGATAAAAGCTCATTTAAGAACGACATGAACATGCTGCGTAGGTAGCTGTTTATCAGTAAATATCTCCACTGAGATTAAGAAAAGCAGTAGCTTAATAAATTATGTACTTCCTGGTATGGTTACTGTACTGGTAACTCCGCAAAAGAATCTGGATTGTGGTGAGGGAACAGAGAATAAAGCTCATTTAGGACCTGCACTTACGAAGGGGGTATGCAGCTGTATATCAGGGAGTAAACCTTCTGAGAATAAAAACAGCTGGAGCTTGTTAACGTAATTACACAGGGGAAAGGATAATGTACTGGGAACTCCTCAGAAGAATCTGATTTGTGGTGAGCGGAGAGAGATAAAAGCTCATTTAGGAACGACATGAACATGCTGCATACGTAGCTCTTTATCCGTAAATATCTCCACTGAGATTAAGAAAAGCAGCAGCTTAATAAATTAAGTACTTCCTGGTATGGATACTATACTGGTAACTCCCCAAAAGAATCTGGATTGTGGTTTGGGAACAGAGAAAAAAGCTCATTTAGGACCTGCACTTACGAAGGGGGTAGGCAGCTGTATATCAGGGAGTAAACCTTCTGAGAATAAAAACAGCTGGAGCTTGTTAAGGTAATTACACAGGGGAAAGGATAATGTACTGGGAACTTCTCAGAAGAATCTGATTTGTGATGAGGGGAGAGAGATAAAAGCTCATTTAAGAACGACATGAACATGCTGCGTAGGTAGCGGTTTATCAGTAAACATCTACACTGAGTTTAAGAAAAGCAGTAGCTTAATAAATTAAGTACTTCCTGGTATGGATACTGTACTGGTAACTCCCCAAAAGAATCTGGATTGTGGTGAGGAAACAGAGAAAAAAGCTCACTTAGGAACAACATGAACATGCTGCGTAAGTAGCAGTTTATCAGTAAATATCTCCACTGAGATTAAGAAAAGCAGTAGCTTAATAAATTAAGTACTTCCTGGTATGGTTACTGTACTGGTAACTCCCCAAAAGAATCTGGATTGTGGTGAGGGAACAGAGAAAAAAGCTCATTTAGGACATGCACTTATGAAGGGGGTAGGCACCTGTATATCAGGGAGTAAACCTTCTGAGAATAAAAACAGCTGGAGCTTGTTAAGGTAATTACACAGGGGAAAGGATAATGTACTGGGAACTCCTCAGAAGAATCTGATTTGTGGTGAGGGGAGAGAGATAAAAGCTCATTTAGGAACGACATGAACATGCTGCGTAGGTAGCTGTTTATCAGTAAATATCTCCACTGAGATTAAGAAAAGAAGTAGCTTAATAAATTAAGTACTTCCTGGTATGGTTACTGTACTGGTAACTCCCCAAAAGAATCTGGATTGTGGTGAGGGAACAGAGAAAAAAGCTCATTTAGGACCTGCACTTACGAAGGGGGTAGGCAGCTGTATATCAGGGAGTAATCCTTTTGAGAATAGAAACAGCTGGAGCTTGTTAAGGCAATTACACAGGGGAAAGCATAAAGTTCTTTGAACTCCTCAGAAGAATCTGATTTGTGGTGAGGGGAGAGAGATAATCGCTCATTTAGGAACGACATGAACATGCTGGGTAGGTAGCTGTTTATCAGTAAATATCTCCACTGAGATTAAGAAAAGCAGTAGCTTAATAAATTAAGTACTTCCTGGTATGGTTTCTGTACTGGTAACTCCCCAAAAGAATCTGGATTGTGGTGAGGGAACAGAGAAAAAAGCTAATTTAGGACCTGCACTTACGAAGGGGCTAGGCAGCTGTATATCAGGGAGTAAACCTTCTGAGAATAAAAACAGCTGGAGCTTGTTAAGGTAATTAGACAGGGGAAAGGATAATGTACAGGGAACTCCTCAGAAAAATCTGATTTGTGGTGAGGGGAGGGAGATAAAAGCTCATTTAAGAACGACATGAACATGCTGCGTAGGTAGCGGTTTATCAGTAAATATCTACACTGAGTTTAAGAAAAGCAGTAGCTTAATAAATGAAGTACTTCCTGGTATGATTACTGTACTGGTAACTCCCCAAAAGAATCTGGATTGTGGTGAGGGAACAGAGAAAAAAGCTCATTTAGGACCTGCACTTACGAAGGGGGTACGCAGGTGTATATCACAGAGTAAACCTTCTGAGAATAAAAACAGATGGAGCTTGTTAAGGTAATTACACAGGGGAAAGGATAAAGTACTGGGAACTCATCCAAAGAATCTGATTTGTGGTGAGGGGAGAGAGATAAAAGCTCATTTAGGAACGACATGAACATGCTGCGTAGGTAGCTGTTTATCAGTAAATATCTCCACTGAGATTAAGAAAAGCAGTAGCTTAATAAATTATGTACTTCCTGGTATGGTTACTGTACTGGTAATTCCGCAAAAGAATCTGGATTGTGGTGAGGGAACAGAGAATAAAGCTCATTTAGGACCTGCACTTACGAAGGGGGTATGCAGCTGTATATCAGGGAGTAAACCTTCTGAGAATAAAAACAGCTGGAGCTTCTTAACGTAATTACACAGGGGAAAGGATAATGTACTGGGAACTCCTCAGAAGAATCTGATTTGTGGTGAGCGGAGAGAGATAAAAGCTCATTTAGGAACGACATGAACATGCTGCATACGTAGCTGTTTATCCGTAAATATCTCCACTGAGATTAAGAAAAGCAGCAACTTAATAAATTAAGTACTTCCTGGTATGGATACTATACTGGTAACTCCCCAAAATAATCTGGTTTGTGGTTTGGGAACAGAGAAAAAAGCTCATTTAGGACCTGCACTTACGAAGGGGGTAGGCAGCTGTATATCAGGGAGTAAACCTTCTGAGAATAAAAACAGCTGGAGCTTGTTAAGGTAATTACACAGGGGAAAGGATAATGTACTGGGAACTCCTCAGAAGAATCTGATTTGTGGTGAGGAGAGAGACGTAAAAGCTCATTTAGGAACGACATGAACATGCTGCGTAGGTAGCTGTTTATCAGTAAATATCTCCACTAAGATTAAGAAAATCAGTAGCTTAATAAATTAAGTACTTGCTGGTATGGTTACTGTACTAGTAACTCCCCAAAAGAATCTGGATTGTGGTGAGGGAACAGAGAAAAAAGCTCATTTATGACCTGCACGTACGAAGGGGTAGGCAGCAGTATATCAGGGAGTAAACCTTCTGAGAATAAAAACAGCTGGAGTTTGTTAAGGTAATTACACAGGGGAAAGGATAATGCACTGGGAACTCCTCAGATA
This sequence comes from Perognathus longimembris pacificus, assembly GCF_023159225.1. NCBI lineage: Eukaryota > Metazoa > Chordata > Mammalia > Rodentia > Heteromyidae > Perognathus > Perognathus longimembris. The sequence goes on along the minus strand of NW_025961960.1, from coordinate 46,681 downwards.
AATCTGATTTGTGGTGAGGGGAGAGAGATAAAAGCTCATTTAGGAACGACATGAACATGCTGCGTAGGTAGCTGTTTATCAGTAAATATCTCCACTGAGATTAAGAAAAGCAGTAGATTAATGAATTAAGTACTTCCTGGTATGGTTACTGTACTGGTAACTCCCCAAAAGAATCTGGATTGTGGTGAGATAACAGAGAAAAAAGCTCATTTAGGACCTGCACTTACGAAGGGGGTAGGCAGCTGTGTATCAGGGAGTAAACCTTCTGAGAATAAAAACAGCTGGAGCTTGTTAAGTTAATTACACAGGGGAAAGGATAATGTACTGGGAACTCCTCAGAAGAATCTGATTTGTAATGAGGGGAGAGAGATAAAAGCTCATTTAGGAACGACATGAACATATTGCGTATGTAGCTGTTTATCAGTAAATATCTCCACTGAGATTAAGAAAAACAGTAGCTTAATAAATTAAGTACTTCCTGGTATGGTTACTGTACTGGTAACTCCCCAAAAGAATCTGGATTGGGTTTGGGAACAGAGAAAAAAGCTCATTTAGGACCTGCACTTACGAAGGGGGTAGGCAGCTGTATATCAGGGAGTAAACCTTCGGAGAATAAAAACGGCTGGAGCATGTTAAGGTAATTACACAGGGGAAAGGATAATGTACTGTGAACTCCTCAGAAGAATCTGATTTGTGGTGACGGGAGAGAGATAAAAGCTCATTTAGGAACGATATGAACATGCTACGTATGTAGCTGTTTATCAGTAAATATCTCCACTGAGATTAAGAAAAGCAGTAGCTTAATAAATTAAGTACTGCTTGGTATGGTTACTGTACTGGTAACTCCCCAAAAGAATCTGGATTGTGGTGAGGGAACAGAAAAATAAGCTCATTTAGGACCTGCACTTACGAAGGGGGTAGGCAGCTGTATATCAGGGAGTAAACCTTCTGAGAATAAAAACAGCTGGAGCTTGTTAACGTAATTACACAGGGGAAAGGATAATGTACTGGGAACTCCTCAGAAGAATCTGATTTGTGGTGAGGGGAGAGAGATAAAAGCTCATTTAGGAACGACATGAACATGCTGCGTAGGTAGCTGTTTATCAGTAAATATCTCCACTGAGATAAAGAAAAGCAGTAGCTTAATAAATTAAGTACTTCCTGGTATGGTTACTGTACTGGTAACTCCCCAAAAGAATCTGAATTGTGGTGAGGGAACACAGAAAAACTCATTTAGGACCTGCACTTACGAAGGGGGTAGGCAGCTGTATATCAGGGAGTAAACCTTCTGAGAATAAAAACAGCTGGAGATTGTTAAGGTAATTACACAGGGGAAAGGATAATGTACTGGGACCTCCTCAGAAGAATCTGATTTGTGGTGAGGGGAGATATATAAAAGCTCATTTAGGAACGACATGAACATGCTGCATACGTAGCTGTTTATCAGTAAATATCTCCACTGAGATTAAGAAAAGAAGTAGCTTAATAAATTAAGTACTCCCTGTATGGATACTGTACTGGTAACTCCCCAAAAGTATCTGGATTTTGGTGAGGGAACAGAGAAAAAAGCTCATATAAGACCTGCACTTACGAAGGGGGTAGGCAGCTGTATATCAGGGAGTAAACCTTCTGAGAATAAAAACAGCTGGAGCTTGTTAAGGTAATTACACAGGGGAAAGGATAATGTACTGGGAACGCCTCAGAAGAATCTGATTTGTGGTGAGGGGAGAGAGATAAAAGCTCATTTAGGAACGACATGAACATGCTACGTAGGTAGCTGTTTATCAGTAAATATCTCCCCTGAGATTAAGAAAAGCAGTAGCTTAATAAATTAAGTACTTCCTGGTATGGTTACTGTACTGGTAACTCCCCAAAAGAATCTGGATCGTGGTGAGGGAACAGAGAAAAAATCTCATTTAGGACCTGCACTTACGAAGGGGGTAGGCAGCTGTATATCAGGGAGTAATCCTTCTGAGAATAAAAACAGCTGGATCTTTTTAAGGTAATTACACAGGGGAAAGGATAATGTACTAGGAACTCCTCAGAAGAATCTGATTTGTGGTGAGGGGAGAGAGATAAAAGCTCATTTAGGAACGACATGAACATTCTGCGTAGGTAGCTGTTTATCAGTAAATATCTCCAAAGAGATTAAGAAAAGCAGTACCTTAATAAATTAAGTACTTCCTGGTATAGTTACTGTACTGGTAACTCCCCACAAGAATCTGGATTGTGGTGAGGGAACAGAGAAAAAAGCTCATTTAGGACCTGCACTTACGAAGGGGGTAGGCAGCTGTATATCAGGGAGTAAACCTTCTGAGAATAAAAACAGCTGGAGCTTGTTAAGGTAATTACACAGCGGAAAGGATAATGTACTGGGAACTCCTCAGAAGAATCTGATTTGTGGTGAGGGGAGAGAGATAAAAGCTCATTTAGGAACGACATGAACATGCTGCGTAGGTAGCTGTTTATCAGTAAATATCTCCACTGAGATTAAGAAAAGCAGTAGCTTAATAAATTAAGTACTTCCTGGTATGGTTACTGTCCTGGTAACTCCCCAAAAGAATCTGGAATGTGGTGAGGGAAGATAGAATATATCTCATTTAAGACCTGCACTTACGAAGGGGGTAGGCAGCTGTATATCAGGGAGTATCCCTTCTGAGAATAAAAACAGCTGGAGCTTGTTAAGGTAATTACACAGGGGAAAGGATAATGTACTGGGAACTCCTCAGAAGAATCTGATTTGTGGTGAGGGGAGAGAGATAAAAGCTCATTTAAGAACGACATGAACATGCTGCGTAGGTAGCTGTTTATCAGTAAATATTTCTACTGAGATTAAGAAAAGCAGTAGCTTAATAAATTAAGTACTTCCTGGTATGGTTACTGTACTGGTAACTCCCCAAAAGAATCTGGATTGTGGTGAGGGAACAGAGAAAAAAGCTCATTTAGGACCTGCACTTACGAAGGGGGTAGGCAGCAGTATAACAGGGAGTAAACCTTCTGAGAATAAAAACAACTGGAGCTTGTTAATGTTATTACACAGGGGAAAGGATAATGTACTGGGAACTCCTCAGAAGAATCTGATTTGTGGTGAGGGAAAAGAGATAAAAGCTCATTTAGGAACGACATGAACATGCTGCATACGTAGCTGTTTATCAGAAAATATCTCCACTGAGATTAAGAAAAGCAGTAGCTTAATAAATTAAGTACTTCCTGGTATGGTTACTGTACTGGTAACTCCCGAAAAGAATCTGGATTGTGGTGAGGGAACAGAGAAAAAAGCTCATTTAGAACCTTCACTTACGAAGGGGGTAGGCAGCTGTAAATCAGGGAGTAAACCTTCTGAGAATAAAAACAGCTGGAGCTTGTTAAGGTAATTACACAGGGGAAAGGATAATGTACTGGGAACTCCTCAGAAGAATCTGGTTTGTGGTCAGGAGAGAGAGATAAAAGCTCATTTAGGAACGACATGAACATGCTGCGTAGGTAGCAGTTTATCAGTAAATATCTCCACTGAGATTAAGAAAAGCAGTAGCTTAATAAATTAAGTACTCCCTGTATGGATACTGTACTGGTAACTCCCCAAAAGAATCTGGATTGTGGTGAGGGAAAAGAGAAAAAAGCTCATTTAGGACCTGTACTTATGAAGGGGGTAGGCAGCTTTATATCAGGGAGTAAACCTTCTGAGAATAAAAACAGCTGTAGCTTGTTAAGGTAATTACACAGGGGAAAGGATAATGTACTGGGTACTCCTCAAAAGAATCTGATTTGTGGTGAGGGGAGAGAGAAAAAAGCTCATTTAGGAACGACATGAACATGCTGTATAGGTAGCTGTTTATCAATAAATATCTCCACTGAGATTAAGAAAAGCAGTAGCTTAATAAATTAAGTACTTCCTGGTATGGTTACTGTACTGGTAACTCCCCAAAAGAATCTGCATTGTGGTGAGGGAACAGAGAAAAAAGCTCATTTAGGACCTGCACTTACGGAGGTGGTAGGCAGCTGTATATCAGGGAGTAAACCTTCTGAGAATAAAAACAGCTGGAGCTTGTTAAGGTAATTACACAGGGGAAAGGATAATGTACTGGGAACTCCTCAGACGAATCTGATTTGTGGTGAGGGGAGAGAGCTAAAAGCTCATTTAGGAACGACATGAACATTCTACGTAGGTAGCTGTTTATCAGTAAATATCTCCAGTGAGATTAAGAAAAGCAGTAGCTTAATAAATTAAATACTTCCTGGTATGGTTACTGTACTGGTAACTCCCCAAAAGAATCTGGATTGTGGTGAGGGAACAGAGAAAATATCTCATTTAGGACCTGCACTTACGAAGCGGGTAGGCAGCTGTATATCAGGGAGTAAACCTTCTGAGAATAAAAACAGCTGGAGCTTGTTAAGGTAATTACACAGGGGAAACGATAATGTACTGGGAACTCCTCAGAAGAATCTGATTTGTGGTGACGGGAGAGAGATAAAAGCTCATTTAGGAACGACATGAACATGCTGCGTAGGTAGCTGTTTATCAGTAAATATCTCCACTGAGATTAATTAAAGCAGTAGCTTAATAAATTAAGTACTCCCTGTATGGATACTGTACTGGTAACTCCCCAAAAGAATCTGGATTGTGGTGAGGGAACAGAGAAAAAAGCTCATTTAGGACCTGCACTTATGAAGGGGGTAGGCAGCTGTATATCAGGGAGTAAACCTTCTTAGAATAAATACAGCTGTAGCTTCTTAAGGTAATTACACAGGGGAAATGATAATGTACTGGGTACTCCTCAGAAGAATCTGATTTGTGGTGAGGGGAGAGAGAAAAAAGCTCATTTAAGAACGACATGAACATGCTGTATAGGTAGCTGTTTATCAGTAAATGTCTCCACTGAGATTAAGAAAAGCAGTAGCTTAATAAATTTAGTACTTCCTGGTATGGTTACTGTACTGGTACCTCCCTAAAAGAACCTGGATTGTGTGAGGGAACAGAGAAATAAGCTCATTTAGGACCTGCACTTACGAAGGTGGTAGGTAGCTGTATATCAGGGAGAGAATAAAAACAGCTGGAGCTTGTTAAGGTAATTAGACAGGGGAAAGGATAATGTACTGGGGACTCCCCAGAAAAATCTGATTTGCGGTGAGGGGAGAGAGATAAAAGCTCATTTAGGACCTGCACTTACGAAGGGGGTAGGCAGCTGTATATCAGGGAGTAAACCTTCTGAGAATAAAAACAGCTGGAGCTTGTTAAGGTAATTACACAGGGGAAAGGATAATGTACTGGGAACTCCTCAGAAGAATCTGATTTGTGGTGAGGGGAGAGAGATAAAAGCTCATTAAGAACGACATGAACATGCTGCGTAGGTAGATGTTTAACAGTAAATATCTCCACTGAGATTAAGAAAAGCAGTAGCTTAATAAATTAAGTACTTCCTGGTATGAATACTGTACTGGTAACTCCCCAAAAGAATCTGGATTGTGGTGAGGGAACAGGGAAAAAAGCTCATTTAAGACCTGCACTTACGAAGGGGGTAGGCAGCTGTATATCAGGGAGTAAACCTTCTGAGAATAAATACAGCTGGAGCTTGTTAAGGTAATTACACAGGGGAAACGATAATGTACTGGGAACTCCTCAGAAGAAACTGATTTGTGGTGACGGGAGACAGATAAAAGCTCATTTAGGAACGACATGAACATGCTGCGTAGGTAGCTGTTTATCAGTAAATATCTCCACTGAGATTAAGAAAAGCAGTAGCTTAATAAATTAAGTACTTCCTTGTATGGTTACTGTACTGGTAACTCCTCAAAAAAATCTGGATTGTGGTGAGGGAACACAGAAAAAAGCTCATTTATGACCTGCACTTACGAAGGGGGTAGGCAGCCGTATATCAGGGAGTAAACCTTCTGAGAATGAAAACAGCTGGAGCTTGTTAAGGTAATTACACAGGGGAAAGGATAATGTACTGGGAACTCCTCAGACGAATCTGATTTGTGGTGAGGGGAGAGAGCTAAAAGCTCATTTAGGAACGACATGAACATGCTGCGTAGGTAGCTGTTTATTAGTAAATATCTCCACTGAGATTAAGAAAAGCAGTAGCTTAATAAATTGAATACTTCCTGGTATGGTTACTGTACTGGTAACTCCCCAAAAGAATCTGGATTGTGGTGAGGGAACAGAGAAAATATCTCATTTAAGACCTGCACTTACGAAGGGGGTAGGCAGCTGTATATCAGGGAGTAAACCTTCTGAGAATAAAAACAGCTGGAGCTTGTTAAGGTAATTACACAGGGGACACGATAATGTACAGGGAACTCCTCAGAAGAATCTGATTTGTGGTGAGGCGAGAGAGATAAAAGCTCATTTTGGAACGACATGAACATGCTGCGTAGGTAGCTGTTTATCAGTGAATATCTCCACTGAAATTAAGAAAAGCAGTAGCTTAGGGGCTGGGGATATAGACTAGTGGCAAAAGTGCCTGCCTCGGACACACGAGGCCCTAGGTTCGATTCCCCAGCACCACATATACAGAAAACGGCCATAAGCGGCGCTGTGGCTCAAGTGGCAGAGTGCTAGCCTTGAGCAAAAAGAAGCCAGGGACAGTGCTCAGGCCCTGAGTCCAAGGCCCAGGACTGGCCAAAAAAAACAAAAAGAAAGAAAAGCAGTAGCTTAATAAATTAAGTACTTCCTGGTATGGTTACTGTACTGGTAACTCCCCCAAAGAATCTGGATTGTGGTGAGGGAACAGAGAAAAAAGCTCATTTAGGACCTGCACTTACGTAGGGGTTAGGCACCTGTATATCACAGAGTAAACCTTCTGAGAATAAAAACAGCTGGAGCTTGTTAAGGTAATTACACAGGGGAAAGGATAATGTACTGGGAACTCCTCAGAAGAATCTGATTTGTGGTGAGGGGAGAGAGATAAAAGCTCATTTAGGAACGACATGAACATGCTGCGTACCTAGCTGTTTATCTGTAAATATCTCCACTGAGATTAAGAAAAGCAGTAGCTTAATAAATTAAGTATTCCTGGTATGGTTACTGTACTGGTAACTCCCCAAAAGAATCTGGATTGCGGTGAGGGAACAGAGAAAAAAAGCTCATTTAAGACCTGCACTTACGAAGGGGGTAGGCAGCTGTATATCAGGGAGTAAACCTTCTGAGAATAAAAACAGCTGGATCTTGTTAAGGTAATTACACAGGGGAAAGGATAATGTACTGGGAACTCCTCAGAAGAATCTGATTTGTGGTGAGGGGAGAGAGATAAAAGCACATTTAGGAACGACATGAACAAGCTGCATAGGTAGCTGTTTATCAGTAAATATCTCCACTGAGATTAAGAAAAGCAGTAGCTTAATAAATTAAGTACTTCCTGGTATGGTTACTGTACTGGTAACTCCCCAAAAGAATCTGGATTTTGGTGAGGGAACAGAGAATAAAGCTCATTTAGGACCTGCACTTACGATGGGGGTAGGCAGCAGTATATCAGGGAGTAAACCTTCTGAGAATAAAAACAGCTGGAGATTCTTAAGGTAATTACACAGGGGAAAGGATAATGTACTGGGAACTCCTCAGAAGAATCTGATTTGTGGTGAGGGGAGAGAGATAAAAGCTCATTTAGGAATGACATGAACATGCTGCGTAGGTAGTAGTTTATCAGTAAATATCTCCACTGAGATTAAGAAAAATAGTGGCTTAATAATTTAAGTAATTCCAGGTATGGTTACTGTACTGGTAACTCCCCAAAAGAATCTGGATTGTGGTGAGGGAACAGAGAAAAAAGCTCATTTAGGACCTGCACTTACGAAGGGGGTAGGCAGGTGTATATCAGGGAGTAAACCTTCTGAGAATAAAAACAGCTGGAGCTTGTTAAGGTAATTACACAGGGGAAAGGATAATGTACTGGAAACTCCTCAGAAGAATCTGATTTGTGGTGAGGGGAGAGAGATAAAAGCTCATTTAGGAATGACATGAACATGCTGCGTAGGTAGTAGTTTATCAGTAAATATCTCCACTGAGATTAAGAAAAGCAGTGGCTTAATAAATTAAGTAATTCCTGGTATGGTTACTGTACTGGTAACTCCCCAAAAGAATCTGGATTGTGGTGAGGGAACAGAGAAAAAAGCTCATTAAGACCTGCACTTACGAAGGGGGTAGGCAGCTGTATATCAGGGAGTAAACCTTCTGAGAATAAAAACAGCTGGAGCTTGTTAAGGTAATTACACAGGGGAAAGGATAATGTACTGGGAACTCCTCAGAAGAATCTGATTTGTGGTGAGGGGAGTGAGATAAAAGCTCATTTAGGAACGACATGAAAATGCTGCGTAGGTAGCTGTTTATCAGTAAATATCTCCACTGAGATTAAGAAAAGCAGTAGTTTAATAAATTAAGTACTTCCTGGTATGGTTACTGTACTGGTAACTCCCCAAAAGAAACTGGATTGTGGTGAGGGAACAGAGGAACAAGCTCATTTAGGACCTGCACTTACGAAGGGGGTAGGCAGCTGTATATCAGGGAGTAAACCTTCTGAGAATAAAAACAGCTGGAGCTTGTTAAGGTAATTACACAGGGGAAAGGATAATGTACTGGAAACTCCTAAGAAGAATCTGATTTGTGGTGAGGGGAGAGAGATAAAAGCTCATTTAGGAACGACATGAACATGCTGCGTAGGTAGCTGTTTATCAGTAAATATCTCCACTGAGATTAAGAAAAGCAGTAGCTTAATAAATGAAGTAGTTCCTGGTATGGTTACTGTACTGGTAACTCCCCAAAAGAATCTGGATTGTGGTGAGGGAACAGAGAAAAAAGCTCATTTAGGACCTGCACTTACGAAGGTGGTAGGCAGCTGTATATCAGGGAGTAAACCTTCTGAGAATAAAAACAGCTGGAGCTTGTTAAGGTAATTACACAGGGGAAAGGATAATGTACTGGTAACTCCTCAGAAAAATCTGATTTGTGGTGAGGGGAGAGAGATAAAAGCTCCTTTAGGAACGACATGAACATGCTGCGTAGGTAGCTGTTTATCAGTAAATATCTCCACTGAGATTAAGAAAAGCAGTAGCTTAATAAATTAAGTACTTCCTGGTATGGTTGCTGTACTGGTAACTCCCCAAAAGAATCTGGATTGTGGTAAGGGAACAGAGAAAAAAGCTCATTTAGGACCTGCACTTACGAAGGGGGTAGGCAGCTGTATATCAGGGAGTAAACCTTCTGAGAATAAAAACAGCTGGAGCTTGTTAAGGTAATTACACAGGGGAAAGGATAATGTACTGGGAACTCCTCAGAAGAATCTGATTTGTGGTGCGGGGAGAGAGATAAAAGCTCATTTAGGAACGACATGAACATGCTGCGTAGGTAGCTGTTTATCAGTAAATATCTCCACTTAGATTAAGAAAAGCAGTAGCTTAATAAATTAAGTACTTCCTGGTATGGTTACTGTACTGGTAACTCCCCAAAAGAATCTGGATTGTGGTGAGGGAATAGAGAAAAAAGGTCATTTAGGACCTGCACTTACGAAGGGCGTAGGCAGCTGTATATCAGGGAGTAAACCTTCTGAGAATAAAAAGAGCTGGATCTTGTTAAGGTAATTACACAGAGGAAAGGATAATGTACTGGGAACTCCTCAGAAGAATCTGATTTGTGTTGAGGGGAGAGAGATAAAAGCTCATTTAGGAACGACATAAACATGCTGCGTAGGTAGCTGTTTATCAGGAAATATCTCCACTGAGATTAAGAAAAGGAGTAGCATAATAAATTAAGTACTTCCTGGTATGGTTACTGTACTGGTAACTCCCCAAGAGAATCTGGATTGTGGTGAGGGAACAGAGAAAAAAGCTCATTTAGGACCTGCACTTACGAAGGGTAGGCAGCTGTATATCAGGGAGTAAACCTTCTGAGAATAAAAAGAGCTGGAGCTTGTTAAGGTAATTACACAGGGGAAAGGATAATGTACTGGGAACTCCTCAGAAGAATCTGATTTGTGGTGAGGGGAGAGAGATAAAAGCTCATTTAGGAACGACATGAACATGCTGCGTAGGTAGCTGTTTATCAGTAAATATCTCCACTGAGATTAAGAAAAGCAGTAGCTTAATAAATTAAGTACTTCCTGGTATGGTTACTGTACTGGTAACGCCCCAGAAGAATCTGGATTGTGGTGAGGGAACAGAGAAAAAAGCTCATTAGGACCTGCACTTACGAAGGGGGTAGGCAGCTGTATATCAGGGAGTAAACCTTCTGAGAATAAAAACAGCTGGAGCTTGTTAAGGTAATTACACAGGGGAAAGGATAATGTACTGGGAACTCCTCAGAAGAATCTGATTTGTGGTGAGGGGAGAGAGATAAAAGCTCATTTAGGAACGACATGAACATGCTGCGTAGGTAGCTGTTTATCAGTAAATATCTCCACTGAGATTAAGAAAAGCAGTAGCTTAATAAATTAAGTACTTCCTGGATGGTTACTGTACTGGTAACTCCCCAAAAGAATCTGGATTGTGGTGAGGGAACAGAGAAAAAAGCTCATTTAGGACCTGCACTTACGAGGGGGTAGGCAGCTGTATATCAGGGAGTAAACCTTCTGAGAATAAAAACAGCTGGAGCTTGTTAAGGTAATTACACAGGGGAAAGGATAATGTACTGGGAACTCCTCAGAAGAATCTGATTTGTGGTGAGGGGAGAGAGATAAAAGCTCATTTAGGAACGACATGAACATGCTGCGTAGGTAGCTGTTTATCAGTAAATATCTCCACTGAGATTAAGAAAAGCAGTAGCTTAATAAATTAAGTACTTCCTGGTATGGTTACTGTACTGGTAACTCCCCAAAAGAATCTGGATTGTGGTGAGGGAACAGAGAAAAAAGCTCATTAGGACCTGCACTTACGAAGGGGGTAGGCAGCTGTATATCAGGGAGTAAACCTTCTGAGAATAAAAACAGCTGGAGCTTGTTAAGATAATTACACAGGGGAAAGGATAATGTACTGGGAACTCCTCAGAAGAATCTGATTTGTGGTGAGGGGAGAGAGATAAAAGCTCATTTAGGAACGACATGAACATGCTGCGTAGGTAGCTGTTTATCAGTAAATATCTCCACTGAGATTAAGAAAAGCAGTAGCTTAATAAATTAAGTACTTCCTGGTATGGTTACTGTACTGGTAACTCCCCAAAAGAATCTGGATTGTGGTGAGGGAACAGAGAAAAAAGCTCATTTAGGACCTGCACTTACGAAGGGGGTAGGCAGCTGTATATCAGGGAGTAAACCTTCTGAGAATAAAAACAGCTGGAGCTTGTTAAGGTAATTACACAGGGGAAAGGATAATGTACTGGGAAACTCCTCAGAAGAATCTGATTTGTGTGAGGGGAGAGAGATAAAAGCTCATTTAGGAACGACATGAACATGCTGCGTAGGTAGCTGTTTATCAGTAAATATCTCCACTGAGATTAAGAAAAGCAGTAGCTTAATAAATTAAGTACTTCCTGGTATGGTTGCTGTACTGGTAACTCCCCAAATAATCTGTATTGTGGTGAGGGAACAGAGAAAAAAGCTCATTTAGGACCTGCACTTACGAAGGGGGTAGGCAGCTGTATATCAGGGAGTAAACCTTCTGAGAATAAAAACAGCTGGAGCTTGTTAAGGTAATTACACAGGGGAAAGGATAATGTACTGGGAAATCCTCAGAAGAATGTGATTTTTGGTGAGGGGAGAGAGATAAAAGCTCATTTAGGAAGGACATGAACATGCTGCGTAGGTAGCTGTTTATCAGTAAATATCTCCACTGAGATTAAGAAAAGCAGTAGCTTAATAAATTAAGTACTTCCTGGTATGGTTACTGTACTGGTAACTCCCCAAAAGAATCTGGATTGTGGTGAGGGAACAGAGAAAAAAGCTCATTTAGGACCTGCCTTACGAAGCTGTATATCAGGGAGTAAACCTTCTGAGAATAAAAACAGCAGGAGCTTGTTAAGGTAATTACACAGGGGAAAGGATAATGTACTGGGAACTCCTCAGAAGAATCTGATTTGTGGTGAGGGGAGAGAGATAAAAGCTCCTTTAGGAACGACATGAACATGCTGCGTAGGTAGCTGTTTATCAGTAAATATCTCCACTGAGATTAAGAAAAGCAGTAGCTTAATAAATTAAGTACTTCCTGGTATGGTTACTGTACTGGTAACTCCCCAAAAGAATCTGGATTGTGGTGAGGGAACAGAGAAAAAAGCTCATTTAGGACCTGCACTTACGAAGGGGTAGGCAGCAGTATATCAGGGAGTAAACCTTCTGAGAATAAAAACAGCTGGAGCTTGTTAATTTAATTACACAGGGGAAAGGATAATGTACTGGGAACTCCTCAGAAGAATCTGATTTGTGGTGAGGGGAGAGAGATAAAAGCTCATTTAAGAACGACATGAACATGCTGCGGAGGTAGCTGTTTATCAGTAAATATCTCCACTGAGATTATGAAAAGCAGTAGCTTAATAAATTAAGTATTTCCTGGTATGGTTACTGTACTGGTAACTCCCCAAAAGAATCTGGATTGTGGTGAGGGAACAGAGAAAAGAACTCATTTAGGACCTGCACTTACGAAGGGGGTAGGCAGCTGTATATCAGGGAATAAACCTTCTGAGAATAAAAACAGCTGGAGCTTGTTAAGGTAATTACACAGTGGAAAGAATAATGTACTGGGAAATCCTCAGAAGAATCTGATTTGTGGTGAGGGGAGAGAGATAAAAGCTCATTTAGGAACGACATGAACATGCTGCGTACGTAGCTGTTTATCAGTAAATATCTCCACTGAGATTAAGAAAAGCTGTAGCTTAATAAATTAAGTACTTCCTGGTATGGTTACTGTACTGGTAACTCCCCAAAAGAATCTGGATTGTGGTGAGGGAACAGAGAAAAAAGCTCATTTAGGACCTGCACTTACGAAGGGGGGAGGCAGCTGTATATCAGGGAGTAAACCTTCTGACAATAAAAACAGCAGGAGCTTGTTAAGGTAATTACACAGGGGAAAGGATAATGTACTGGGAACTCCTCAGAAGAATCTTATTTGTGGTGAGAGGAGAGAGATAAAAGCTCATTTAGGAACGACGTGAACATGCTGCATACGTAGCTGTTTATCAGTAAATATCTCCACTGAGATTAAGAAAAGCAGTAGCTTAATAAATTAAGTACTTGCTGGTATGGTTACTGTACTGGTAACTCCCCAAAAGAATCTGGATTGTGGTGAGGGAACAGAGAAAAAAGCTCATTAAGACCTGCACTTACGAAGGGGGTAGGCAGCTGTATATCAGGGAGTAAACCTTCTGAGAATAAAAACACCTGGAGCTTGTTAAGGTAATTACACAGGGGAAAGGATAATGTACTGGGAACTCCTCAGAAGAATCTGATTTGTGGTGAGGGGAGTGAGATAAAAGCTCATTTAGGAACGACATGAAAATGCTGCGTAGGTAGCTGTTTATCAGTAAATATCTCCACTGAGATTAAGAAAAGCAGTAGTTTAATAAATTAAGTACTTCCTGGTATGGTTACTGTACTGGTAACTCCCCAAAAGAAACTGGATTGTGGTGAGGGAACAGAGGAACAAGCTCATTTAGGACCTGCACTTACGAAGGGGGTAGGCAGCTGTATATCAGGGAGTAAACCTTCTGAGAATAAAAACAGCTGGAGCTTGTTAAGGTAATTACACAGGGGAAAGGATAATGTACTGGAAACTCCTAAGAAGAATCTGATTTGTGGTGAGGGGAGAGAGATAAAAGCTCATTTAGGAACGACATGAACATGCTGCGTAGGTAGCTGTTTATCAGTAAATATCTCCACTGAGATTAAGAAAAGCAGTAGCTTAATAAATGAAGTAGTTCCTGGTATGGTTACTGTACTGGTAACTCCCCAAAAGAATCTGGATTGTGGTGAGGGAACAGAGAAAAAAGCTCATTTAGGACCTGCACTTACGAAGGTGGTAGGCAGCTGTATATCAGGGAGTAAACCTTCTGAGAATAAAAACAGCTGGAGCTTGTTAAGGTAATTACACAGGGGAAAGGATAATGTACTGGTAACTCCTCAGAAAAATCTGATTTGTGGTGAGGGGAGAGAGATAAAAGCTCCTTTAGGAACGACATGAACATGCTGCGTAGGTAGCTGTTTATCAGTAAATATCTCCACTGAGATTAAGAAAAGCAGTAGCTTAATAAATTAAGTACTTCCTGGTATGGTTGCTGTACTGGTAACTCCCCAAAAGAATCTGGATTGTGGTAAGGGAACAGAGAAAAAAGCTCATTTAGGACCTGCACTTACGAAGGGGGTAGGCAGCTGTATATCAGGGAGTAAACCTTCTGAGAATAAAAACAGCTGGAGCTTGTTAAGGTAATTACACAGGGGAAAGGATAATGTACTGGGAACTCCTCAGAAGAATCTGATTTGTGGTGCGGGGAGAGAGATAAAAGCTCATTTAGGAACGACATGAACATGCTGCGTAGGTAGCTGTTTATCAGTAAATATCTCCACTTAGATTAAGAAAAGCAGTAGCTTAATAAATTAAGTACTTCCTGGTATGGTTACTGTACTGGTAACTCCCCAAAAGAATCTGGATTGTGGTGAGGGAATAGAGAAAAAAGGTCATTTAGGACCTGCACTTACGAAGGGCGTAGGCAGCTGTATATCAGGGAGTAAACCTTCTGAGAATAAAAAGAGCTGGATCTTGTTAAGGTAATTACACAGAGGAAAGGATAATGTACTGGGAACTCCTCAGAAGAATCTGATTTGTGTTGAGGGGAGAGAGATAAAAGCTCATTTAGGAACGACATAAACATGCTGCGTAGGTAGCTGTTTATCAGGAAATATCTCCACTGAGATTAAGAAAAGCAGTAGCATAATAAATTAAGTACTTCCTGGTATGGTTACTGTACTGGTAACTCCCCAAGAGAATCTGGATTGTGGTGAGGGAACAGAGAAAAAAGCTCATTTAGAACCTGCACTTACGAAGGATGTAGGCAGCTGTATATCAGGGAGTAAACCTTCTGAGAATAAAAAGAGCTGGAGCTTGTTAAGGTATTTACACAGGGGAAAGGATAATGTACTGGGAACTCCTCAGAAGAATCTGATTTGTGGTGAGGGGAGAGAGATAAAAGCTCATTTAGGAACGACATGAACATGCTGCGTAGGTAGATGTTTATGAGTAAATATCTCCACTGAGATTAAAAAAAGCAGTAGCTTAATAAATTAAGTACTTCCTGGTATGGTTACTGTACTGGTAACGCCCCAGAAGAATCTGGATTGTGGTGAATTAACAGAGAAAAAAGCTCACTTAGGACCTGCACTTACGAAGGGGGTAGGCAGCTGTATATCAGGGAGTTAACCTTCTGAGAATAAAAACAGCTGGAGCTTGTTAAGGTAATTACACCGGGGAAAGGATAATGTACTGGGAACTCCTCAGAAGAATCTGATTTGTGGTGAGGGGAGAGAGATAAAAGCTCATTTAGGAACGACATGAACATGCTGCGTAGGTAGCTGTTTATCAGTACATATCTCCACTGAGATTAAGAAAAGCAGTAGCTTAATAAATTAAGTACTTCCTGGAATGGATTCTGTACTGGTAACTCCCCAAAAGAATCTGGATTGTGGTGAGGGAACAGAGAAAAAAGCTCATTTAGGACCTGCACTTACGAGGGGGTAGGCAGCTGTATATCAGGGAGTAAACCTTCTGAGAATAAAAACAGCTGGAGCTTGTTAAGGTAATTACACAGGGGAAAGGATAATGTACTGGGAACTCCTCAGAAGAATCTGATTTGTGGTGAGGGGAGAGAGATAAAAGCTCATTTAGGAACGACATGAACATGCTGCGTAGGTAGCTGTTTATCAGTAAATATCTACATTGAGATTAAGAAAAGCAGTAGCTTAATAAATTAAGTACTTCCTGGTATGGTTACTGTACTGGTAACTCCCCAAAAGAATCTGGATTGTGGTGAGGGAACAGACAAAAAAGCTCAATTAAGACCTGCACTTACGAAGGGGGTACGCAGCTGTATATCAGGGAGTAAACCTTCTGAGAATAAAAACAGCTGGAGCTTGTTAAGATAATTACACAGGGGAAAGGATAATGTACTGGGAACTCCTCAGAAGAATCTTATTTGTGGTGAGGGGAGAGAGATAAAAGCTCATTTAGGAACGACATGAACATGATGCGTAGGTAGCTGTTTATCAGTAAATATCTCCACTGAGATTAAGAAAAGCAGTAGCTTAATAAATTAAGTACTTCCTGGTATGGTTACTGTACTGGTAACTCCCCAAAAGAATCTGGATTGTGGTGAGGGAACAGAGAAAAAAGCTCATTTAAGACCTGCACTTACGAAGGGGGTAGGCAGCTGTATATCAGGGAGTAAACCTTCTGAGAATAAAAACAGCTGGAGCTTGTTAAGGTAATTACACAGGGGAAAGGATAATGTACTGGAAACTCCTCAGAAGAATCTGATTTGTTGTGAGGGGAGAGAGATAAAAGCTCATTTAGGAACGACATGAACATGCTGCGTAGGTAGCTGTTTATCAGTAAATATCTCCACTGAGATTAAGAAAAGCAGTAGCTTAATAAATTAAGTACTTCCTGGTATGGTTGCTGTACTGGTAACTCCCCAAATAATCTGTATTGTGGTGAGGGAACAGAGAAAAAAGCTCATTTAGGACCTGCACTTACGAAGGGGGTAGGCAGCTGTATATCAGGGAGTAAACCTTCTGAGAATAAAAACAGCTGGAGCTTGTTAAGGTAATTACACAGGGGAAAGGATAATGTACTGGGAAATCCTCAGAAGAATGTGATTTTTGGTGAGGGGAGAGAGATAAAAGCTCATTTAGGAAGGACATGAACATGCTGCGTAGGTAGCTGTTTATCAGTAAATATCTCCACTGAGATTAAGAAAAGCAGTAGCTTAATAAATTAAGTACTTCCTGGTATGGTTACTGTACTGGTAACTCCCCAAAAGAATCTGGATTGTGGTGAGGGAACAGAGAAAAAAGCTCATTTAGGACCTGCACTTACGAAGGGGGTAGGCAGCTGTATATAAGGGAGTAAACCTACTGAGAATAAAAACAGCTGGAGCTTGTTAAGGTAATTACACAGGGGAAAGGATAATGTACTGGGAACTCCTCAGAAGAATCTGATTTGTGGTGAGTGGAGAGAGATAAAAGCTCATTTAGGAACGACATGAACATGCTGTGTACGTAGCTGTTTATCAGTAAATATCTCCACTGAGATTAAGAAAAGCAGTAGCTTAATGAATTAAGTACTTCCTGGTATGGTTACTGTACTGGTAACTCCCCAAAAGAATCTGGATTGTGGTGAGGGAACAGAGAAAAGAACTCATTTAGGACCTGCACTTACGAAGGCGGTAGGCAGCAGTATATCAGGGAGTAAACCTTCTGAGAATAAAAACAGCTGGAGCTTGTTAATTTAATTACACAGGGGAAAGGATAATGTACTGGGAACTCCTCAGAAGAATCTGATTTGTGGTGAGGGGAGAGAGATAAAAGCTCATTTAAGAACGACATGAACATGCTGCGGAGGTAGCTGTTTATCAGTAAATATCTCCACTGAGATTATGAAAAGCAGTAGCTTAATAAATTAAGTATTTCCTGGTATGGTTACTGTACTGGTAACTCCCCAAAAGAATCTGGATTGTGGTGAGGGAACAGAGAAAAGAACTCATTTAGGACCTGCACTTACGAAGGGGGTAGGCAGCTGTATATCAGGGAATAAACCTTCTGAGAATAAAAACAGCTGGAGCTTGTTAAGGTAATTACACAGTGGAAAGAATAAAGTACTGGGAAATCCTCAGAAGAATCTGATTTGTGGTGAGGGGAGAGAGATAAAAGCTCATTTAGGAACGACATGAACATGCTGCGTACGTAGCTGTTTATCAGTAAATATCTCCACTGAGATTAAGAAAAGCTGTAGCTTAATAAATTAAGTACTTCCTGGTATGGTTACTGTACTGGTAACTCCCCAAAAGAATCTGGATTGTGGTGAGGGAACAGAGAAAAAAGCTCATTTAGGACCTGCACTTACGAAGGGGGGAGGCAGCTGTATATCAGGGAGTAAACCTTCTGACAATAAAAACAGCAGGAGCTTGTTAAGGTAATTACACAGGGGAAAGGATAATGTACTGGGAACTCCTCAGAAGAATCTTATTTGTGGTGAGAGGAGAGAGATAAAAGCTCATTTAGGAACGACGTGAACATGCTGCATACGTAGCTGTTTATCAGTAAATATCTCCACTGAGATTAAGAAAAGCAGTAGCTTAATAAATTAAGTACTTGCTGGTATGGTTACTGTACTGGTAACTCCCCAAAGGAATCTGGATTGTGGTGAGGGAACAGAGAAAATAGCTCATTTAAGAACGACATGAACATGCTGCGTAGGTAGCTGTTTATCAGTAAATATCTCCTCTGAGATTAAGAAAAGCAGTAGCTTAATAAATTAAGTACTTGCTGGTATGGTTACTGTACTGGTAACTCCCCAAAAGAATCTGGATTGTGGTGAGGGAACAGAGAAAAAACCTCATTTAAGACCTGCACTTACGAAGGGGGTAGGCAGTTGTATATCAGGGAGTAAACCTTCTGAGAATAAAAACAGCTGGAGCTTGTTAAGGTAATTACACAGGGGAAAGGATAATGTACTGGGAACTCCTCAGAAGAATCTTATTTGTGATGAGGGGAGAGAGATAAATGCTCATTTAGGAACGACATGAGCATGCTGCTTAGGTCGCGGTTTATCAGTAAATATCTCCACTGAGATTAAGAAAAGCAGTAGCTTAATAAATTAAGTACTTCCTGGTATGGATACTGTACTGGTAACTCCCCAAAAGAATCTGGATTGTGGTGAGGGAACAGAGAAAAAATCTCATTTAGGTCCTGCAATTACGAAGGGGGTAGGCAGCTGTATATCAGGAAGTATCGCTTCGGAGAGTAAAAAAAGCTGGAGCTTGTTAAGGTAATTACACAGGGGAAAGGATAATGTACTGGAAACTCCTCAGAAGAATCTGATTTGTGTTGAGGGGAGAGAGATAAAAGCTCATTTAGGAACGACATGAACATGCTGCGTAGGTAGCTGTTTATCAGTAAATATCTCCACTAAGATTAAGAAAAGCAGTAGCTTAATAAATTAAGTACTTCCTGGTATGGTTACTGTACTGGTAACTCCCCAAAAGAATCTGGATTGTGGTGAGGGAACAGAGAAAAAAGCTCATTTAGGACCTGCACTTATGAATGGGGTAGGCAGCTGTATATCAGGGAGTAAACCTTCTGAGCATAAAAACAGCTGGAGCTTGTTAAGGTAATTACACAGGGGAAAGGATAATGTACTGGGAACTCCTCAGAAGTATCTGATTTGTGATAAGGTGAGAGAGATAAATGCTCATTTAGGAAAGACATGAACATGCTGCGTAGGTCGCTGTTTATCAGTAAATATCTCCAGTGAGATTAAGAAAAGCAGTAGCTTAATAAATTAAGTACTTCCTGGTATGGATACTGTACTGGTAACTCCCCAAAAGAATCTGGATTGTGGTGAAGGAACAGAGAATAAAGCACATTTAGGAACTGCACTTACGAAGGGGGTAGGCAGTTGTATATAAGGGAGTAAACCTTCTGAGAATAAAAACAGCTGGAGCTTGTTAAGGTAATTACACAGGGGAAAGGATAATGTACTGGGAACTCCTCAGAAGAATCTGATTTGTGATGAGGGGAGAGAGATAAAAGCTCATTTAGGAAAGACATGAACATGCTGCGTAGGTACCTGTTTATCAGTAAATATCTCCACTGAGATTAAGAAAAGCAGTAGCATAATAAATTAAGTAATTCCTGGTATGGTTGCTGTACTGGTAACTCCCCAAAAGAATCTGGATTGTGGTGAGGGAACAGAGAAAAAAGCTCATTTATGACCTGCACTTACGATGGGGGTAGGCAGCTGTATATCAGGGAGTATCGCTTCTGAGAATAAAAACAGCTGGAGCTTGTTAAGGTAATTACACAGGGGAAAGGATAATGTACTGGGAACTCCTCAGAAGAATCTGATTTGTGGTGAGGGGACAGAGATAAAAGCTCATTAAGGATCGACATGAACATGCTGCGTACGAAGCTGTTTATCCGTAAATATCTCCACTGAAATTAAGAAAAGCAGCAGCTTAATAAATTAAGTACTTCATGGTATGGATACTGTACTCGTAACTCCCCAAAAGAATCTGGATTGTGGTTAGGGAACAGAGAAAAAAAGCTCATTTAGGACCTGCTCTTTCGAAGAGGGTAGGAAGTTTTATATCAGGGAGTAAACATTCTGAGAATAAAAACAGCTGGAGCTTGTTAAGGTAATTACACAGGGGAAAGGATAATTTACTGGGAAATCCTCAGAAGAATCTGATTTGTGATGAGGGGAGAGAGAAAAAAGCTCATTTAGGAACGACATGAACATGCTGCGTACGTAGCTGTTTATCAGTAAATATCTCCACTGAGATTAAGAAAAGCAGTAGCTTAATAAATTAATTACTTCCTGGTATGGATACTGTAGTGTTAACTCCCCAAAAGAATCTGGATTGTGGTGAGGGAACAGAGAAAAAAGCTCATTTAGGACCTGCACTTACGAAAGGGTAGGCAGCTGTATATCAGGGAGTAAACCTTATGAGAATAAAAACAGCTGGAGCTTGTTAAGGTAATTACACAGGGGAAAGGACAATGTACTGGGAACTCCTCAGAATAATCTGATTTGTGGTGAGGGGAGAGCGATAAAAGCTCATTTAGGAACGACATGAACATGCTGCGTAGGTAGCTGTGTATCAGTAAATATCTCCACTGAGATTACGAAAAGAAGTAGCTTAATAAATTAATTACTTCCTGGTATGGTTACTGTACTGGTAACTCCCCAGAAGAATCTGGATTGTGGTGAGGGAACAGAGAAAAAAGCTCATTTAGGACCTGCACTTACGAAGGGGGTAGGCAGCTGTATATCAGGGAGTAAACCTTCTGAGAATAAAAACAGCTGGAGCTTGTTAAGGTAATTACACAGGGGAAAGGATAATGTACTGGGAAATCCTCAGAAGAATCTGATTTGTGATGAGGGTAGAGAGATAAAAGCTCATTTAGGAACGACATGAACATGCTGCGTAGGTAGCTGTTTATCAGTAAATATCTCCACTGAGATTAAGAAAAGCAGTAGCTTAATAAATTAAGTACTTCCTGGTATGGTTACTGTACTGGTAACTCCCCAAAAGAATCTGGATTGTGGTGAGGGAACAGAGAAAAAAGCTCATTTAGGACCTGAACTTACGAATGGGGTAGGCAGCTGTATATCAGGGAGTAAACCTTCTGAGAATAAAAACAGCTGGAGCTTGTTAAGGTAATTACACAGGGGAAAGGATAATGTACTGGGAACTCCTCAGAAGAATGTGATTTGTGGTGAGGGGAGAGCGATAAAAGCTCATTTAGGAACGACATGAACATGCTGCGTAGGTAGCTGTGTATCAGTAAATATCTCCACTGACATTACGAAAAGCAGTAGCTTAATAAATTAATTATTTCCTGGTATGGTTTCTGTACTGGTAACTCCCCAGAAGAATCTGGATTGTGGGGAGGGAACAGAGAAAAAAGCTCATTTAGGAACGACATGAATATGCTGCGTAGGTAGCTGTTTATCAGTAAATATCTCCACTGAGATTAAGAAAAGCAGTAGCTTAATAAATTAAGTACTTCCTGGTATGGTTACTGTACTGGTAACTCCCCAAAAGAATCTGGATTGTGGTGAGGGAACAGAGAAAAAAGCTCATTTAGGACCTGCACTTACGAAGGGGGTAGGCAGCTGTATATCAGGGAGTATCGCTTCTGAGAATAAAAACAGCTGGAGCTTGTTAAGGTAATTACACAGGGGAAAGGATAATGTACTGGGAACTCCTCAGAAGAATCTGATTTGTGGTGAGGGGAGAGAGATAAAAGCTCATTTAGGAACGACATGAACATGCTGCATACGTAGCTGTTTATCCGTAAATATCTCCACTGAGATTAAGAAAAGCAGCAGCTTAATAAATTAAGTACTTCCTGGTATGGATACTGTACTGGTAACTCCCCAAAAGAATCTGGATTGTGGTGAGGGAACAGAGAAAAAAGCTCATTTAGGAACGACATGAACATGCTGCGTAGGTAGCTGTTTATCAGTAAATATCTCCACTGAGATTAAGAAAAGCAGTAGCTTAATAAATTAAGTACTCCTGGTATGGTTACTGTACTGGTAACTCCCCAAAAGAATCTGGATTGTGGTGAGGGAACAGAGAAAAAAGCTCATTTAGGACCTGCACTTACGAAGGGGGTAGGCAGCTGTATATCAGGGAGTAAACCTTCTGAGAATAAAAACAGCTGGAGCTTGTTAAGGTAATTACACAGGGGAAAGGATAATGTACTGGGAAATCCTCAGAAGAATCTGATTTGTGATGAGGGTAGAGAGATAAAAGCTCATTTAGGAACGACATGAACATGCTGCGTAGGTAGCTGTTTATCAGTAAATATCTACAATGAGATTAAGAAAAGCAGTAGCTTAATAAATTAAGTACTTCCTGGTATGGTTACTGTACTGGTAACTCCCCAAAAGAATCTGGATTGTGGTGAGGGAACAGAGAAAAAAGCTCATTTAGGACCTGCACTTACGAAGGGGTAGGCAGCTGTATATCAGGGAGTATCGCTTCTGAGAATAAAAACAGCTGGAGCTTGTTAAGGTAATTACACAGGGGAAAGGATAATGTACTGGGAACTCCTCAGAATAATCTGATTTGTGGTGAGGGGAGAGAGAAAAAAGCTCATTTAGGAACGACATGAACATGCTGCGTAGGTAGCTGTTTATCAGTAAATATCTCCACTGAGATTAAGAAAAGCAGTAGCTTAATAAATTAAGTACTTCCTGGTATGGTTACTGTACTGGTAACTCCCCAAAAGAATCTGGATTGTGGTGAGGGAACAGAGAAAAAAGCTCATTTAGGACCTGAACTTACGAAGGGGATAGGCAGTTGTATATCAGGGAGTAAACTTTCTGAGAATAAAAACAGCTGGAGCTTGTTAAGGTAATTACACAGGGGAAAGAATAATGTAGTGGGAACTCTTCAGAAGAATCTTATTTGTGGTGAGGGGTAGAGATGAAAGCTCCTTTAGGAACGACATGAACATGCTGTGTAGGGAGCTGTTTATCAGTAAATATCTCCACTGAGATTAAGAAAAGCAGTAGCTTAATAAATTAAGTACTTCCTGGTATGGTTATTGTACTGGTAACTCCCCAAAAGAATCTGGATTGTGGTGAGGGAACAGAGAAAAAAGCTCATTTAGGACCTGCACTTACGAAGGGGGTAGGCAGCTGTATATCAGGGAGTAAACCTTCTGAGAATAAAAACACCTGGAGCTTGTTAAGATAATTACACAGGGGAAAGGATAATGTACTGGGAACTCCTCAGAAGAATCTGATTTGGGGTGAGGGGAGAGAGATAAAAGCTCATTTAGGAACGACATGAATATGCTGCGTAGGTAGCTGTTTATCAGTAAATATCTCCACTGAGATTAAGAAAAGCAGTAGCTTAATAAATTAAGTACTTCCTGGTATGGTTACTGTACTGGTAACTCCCCAAAAGAATCTGGATTGTGGTGAGGGAACAGAGAAAAAAGCTCATTTAGGACCTGCACTTACGAAGGGGGTAGGCAGCTGTATATCAGGGAATAAACCTTCTGAGAATAAAAACAGCTGGAGCTTGTTAAGGTAATTACACAGGGGAAAGGATAATTTACAGGGTACTCCTCAGAATAATCTGATTTGTGGTGAGGGGAGAGAGATAAAAGCTGATTTAGGAACGACATGATCATGCTGCGTAGGTAGCTGTTTATCAGTAAATATCTCCACTGAGATTAAGAAAAGCAGTAGCTTAATAAATTAAGTACTTCCTGGTATGGTTACTGTACTGGTAAATCCCCAAAAGAATCTGGATTGTGGTGAGGGAACAAAGAAATAGCTCATTTAGGACCTGCACTTAAGAAGGGGGTTGGCAGCTGTATATCAGGGAGTAAACCTTCTGAGAATAAAAACAGCTGGAGCTTGTTAAGGTAATTACACAGGGGAAAGGATAATATACTGGGAACTCCTCAGAAGAATCTGATTTTTGGTGAGGGGAGAGAGATAAAAGCTCATTTAGGAACGACATGCACATGCTGCGTAGGTACCTGTTTATCAGTAAATATCTCCACTGAGATTAAGAAAAGCAGTAGCTTAATAAATTAAGTACTTCCTGGTATGGTTACTCTACTGGTAACTCCCCAAAAGAATCTGGATTGTGGTGAGGGAACAGAGAAAAAAGCTCACTTAGGACCTGCACTTACGAAGGGGGTAGGCAGCTGTATATCAGGGAGTATCGCTTCGGAGAATAAAAACAGCTGGAGCTTGTTAAGGTAATTACACAGGGGAAAGGAGAATGTACTGGGAACTCCTCAGAAGAATCTGATTAGTGGTGAGGGGAGAGAGATAAAAGCTCATTTAGGAACGACATGAACATGCTGCATACGTAGCTGTTTATCCGTAAATATCTCCACTGAGATTAAGAAAAGCAGCAGCTTAATAAATTAAGTACTTCCTGGTATGGATACTGTACTGGTAACTCCCCAAAAGAATCTGGATTGTGGTGAGGGAACAGAGAAAAAAGCTCATTTAGGAACGACATGAACATGCTGCGTAGGTAGCTGTTTATCAGTAAATATCTCCACTGAGATTAAGAAAAGCAGTAGCTTAATAAATTAAGTACTTCCTGGTATGGTTACTGTACTGGTAACTCCCCAAAAGAATCTGGATTGTGGTGAGGGAAGAGAGAAAAAAGCTCATTTAGCACCTGCACTTACGAAGGGGGTAGGCAGTTGTATATCAGGGAGTAAACCTTCTGAGAATATAAACAGCTGGAGCTTGTTAAGGTAATTACACAGGGGAAAGGATAATGTACTGGGAAATCCTCAGAAGAATCTGATTTGTGATGAGGGGAGAGAGAAAAAAGCTCATTTAGGAACGACATGAACATGCTGCGTACGTAGCTGTTTATCAGTAAATATCTCCACTGAGATTAAGAAAAGCAGTAGCTTAATAAATTAATTACTTCCTGGTATGGATACTGTACTGTTAACTCCCCAAAAGAATCTGGATTGTGGTGAGGGAACAGAGAAAAAAGCTCATTTAGGACCTGCACTTACGAATGGGGTAGGCAGCTGTATATCAGGGAGTAAACCTTATGAAAATAAAAACAGCTGGAGCTTGTTAAGGTAATTACACAGGGGAAAGGACAATGTACTGGGAACTCCTCAGAATAATCTGATTTGTGGTGAGGGGAGAGCGATAAAAGCTCATTTAGGAACGACATGAACATGCTGCGTAGGTAGCTGTGTATTAGTAAATATCTCCACTGAGATTACGAAAAGAAGTAGCTTAATAAATTAATTACTTCCTGGTATGGTTACTGTACTGGTAACTCCCCAGAAGAATCTGGATTGTGGTGAGGGAACAGAGAAAAAAGCTCATTTAGGACCTGCACTTACGAAGGGGGTAGGCAGCTGTATATCAGGGAGTAAACCTTCTGAGAATAAAAACAGCTGGAGCTTGTTAAGGTAATTACAAAGGGGAAAGGATAATGTACTGGGAACTCCTCAGAAGAATCTGATTTGTGGTGAGGGGAGAGCGATAAAAGCTCATTTAGGAACGACATGAACATGCTGCGTAGGTAGCTGTGTATCAGTAAATATCTCCACTGACATTACGAAAAGCAGTAGCTTAATAAATTAATTATTTCCTGGTATGGTTACTGTACTGGTAACTCCCCAGAAGAATCTGGATTGTGGGGAGGGAACAGAGAAAAAAGCTCATTTAGGAACGACATGAATATGCTGCGTAGGTAGCTGTTTATCAGTAAATATCTCCACTGAGATTAAGAAAAGCAGTAGCTTAATAAATTAAGTACTTCCTGGTATGGATACTGTACTGGTAACTCCCCAAAAGAATCTGGATTGTGGTGAGGGAACAGAGAAAAAAGCTCATTTAGGACCTGCACTTACGAAGGGGGTAGGCAGCTGTATATCAGGGAGTATCGCTTCTGAGAATAAAAACAGCTGGAGCTTGTTAAGGTAATTACACAGGGGAAAGGATAATGTACTGGGAACTCCTCAGAAGAATCTGATTTGTGGTGAGGGGAGAGAGATAAAAGCTCATTTAGGAACGACATGAACATGCTGCATACGTAGCTGTTTATCCGTAAATATCTCCACTGAGATTAAGAAAAGCAGCAGCTTAATAAATTAAGTACTTCCTGGTATGGATACTGTACTGGTAACTCCCCAAAAGAATCTGGATTGTGGTGAGGGAACAGAGAAAAAAGCTCATTTAGGAACGACATGAACATGCTGCGTAGGTAGCTGTTTATCAGTAAATATCTCCACTGAGATTAAGAAAAGCAGTAGCTTAATAAATTAAGTACTCCTGGTATGGTTACTGTACTGGTAACTCCCCAAAAGAATCTGGATTGTGGTGAGGGAACAGAGAAAAAAGCTCATTTAGGACCTGCACTTACGAAGGGGGTAGGCAGCTGTATATCAGGGAGTAAACCTTCTGAGAATAAAAACAGCTGGAGCTTGTTAAGGTAATTACACAGGGGAAAGGATAATGTACTGGGAAATCCTCAGAAGAATCTGATTTGTGGTGAGGGGAGAGAGCTAAAATCTCATTTAGGAACGACATGAACTTGCTGCGTAGGTAGCTGTTTATCAGTAAATATCTGCACTGAGATTAAGAAAAGCAGAAGCTTAATAAATTCAGTACTTCCTGGTATGGTTACTGTACTGGTAACTCCTCAAAAGAATCTGGATTGTGGTGAGGGAACAGAGAAAAAACCTCATTTAGGACCTGCACTTACGAATGGGGTAGGCAGCTGTATATCAGGGAGTAAACCTTATGAGAATAAAAACAGCTGGAGCTTGTTAAGGTAATTACACAGGGGAAAGGACAATGTACTGGGAACTCCTCAGAAGAATCTGATTTGTGGTGAGGGGAGAGCGATAAAAGCTCATTTAGGAACGACATGAACATGCTGCGTAGGTAGCTGTGTATCAGTAAATATCTCCACTGAGATTACGAAAAGCAGTAGCTTAATAAATTAATTACTTCCTGGTATGGTTACTGTACTGGTAACTCCCCAGAAGAATCTGGATTGTGGTGAGGGTACAGAGAAAAAAGCTCATTTAGGACCTGCACTTACGAAGGGGGTAGGCAGCTGTATATCAGGGAGTAAACCTTCTGAGAATAAAAACAGCTGGAGCTTGTTAAGGGAATTACACAGGGGAAAGGATAATGTACTGCGAACTCCTCAGAAGAATCTGATTTGTGGTGAGGAGAGAGATATAAAAGCTCATTTAGGAACGACATGAACATGCTGCATACGTAGCTGTTTATCCGTAAATATCTCCACTGAGATTAGGAAAAGCAGCAGCTTAATAAATTAAGTACTTCCTGGTATGGATACTGTACTGGTAACTCCCCAAAAGAATCTGGAATGTGGTGAGGGAAAAGAGAAAAAAGCTCATTTAGGAACGACATGAACATGCTGCGTACGTAGCTGTTTATCAGTAAATATCTCCACTGAGATTAAGAAAAGCAGTAGCTTAATAAATTAAGTACTTTCTGGTATGGTTACTGTACTGGTAAATCACCAAAAGAATCTGGATTGTGGTGAGGGAACAGAGAAAAAAGCTCATTTAGGACCTGCACTTACGAAGGGGGTAGGCAGCTGTATATCAGGGAGTAAACCTTCTGAGAATAAAAACAGCTGGAGCTTGTTAAGGTAATTACACAGGGGAAAGGATAATGTACTGGGAACTCCTCAGAAGAATCTGATTTGTGGTGAGGGGAGAGAGATAAAAGCTCCTTTAGGAACGACATGAACATGCTGTGTAGGTAGCTGTTTATCAGTAAATATCTCCAATGAGATTAAGAAAAGCAGTAGCTTAATAAATTAAGTACTTCCTGGTATGGTTACTGTACTGGTAACTCCCCAAAAGAATCTGGATTGTGGTGAGGGAACAGAGAAAAAAGCTCATTTAGGACCTGCACTTACGAAGGGGTAGGCAGCTGTATATCAGGGAGTATCGCTTCTGAGAATAAAAACAGCTGGAGCTTGTTAAGGTAATTACACAGGGGAGAGGGTAATGTACTGGGAACTCCTCAGAAGAATCTGATTTGTGGTGAGGGGAGAGAGCTAAAATCTCATTTAGGAACGACATGAACTTGCTGCGTAGGTAGCTGTTTATCAGTAAATATCTGCACTGAGATTAAGAAAAGCAGAAGCTTAATAAATTCAGTACTTCCTGGTATGGTTACTGTACTGGTAACTCCTCAAAAGAATCTGGATTGTGGTGAGGGAACAGAGAAAAAACCTCATTTAGGACCTGCACTTACGAATGGGGTAGGCAGCTGTATATCAGGGAGTAAACCTTATGAGAATAAAAACAGCTGGAGCTTGTTAAGGTAATTACACAGGGGAAAGGACAATGTACTGGGAACTCCTCAGAAGAATCTGATTTGTGGTGAGGGGAGAGCGATAAAAGCTCATTTAGGAACGACATGAACATGCTGCGTAGGTAGCTGTGTATCAGTAAATATCTCCACTGAGATTACGAAAAGCAGTAGCTTAATAAATTAATTACTTCCTGGTATGGTTACTGTACTGGTAACTCCCCAGAAGAATCTGGATTGTGGTGAGGGTACAGAGAAAAAAGCTCATTTAGGACCTGCACTTACGAAGGGGGTAGGCAGCTGTATATCAGGGAGTAAACCTTCTGAGAATAAAAACAGCTGGAGCTTGTTAAGGGAATTACACAGGGGAAAGGATAATGTACTGCGAACTCCTCAGAAGAATCTGATTTGTGGTGAGGAGAGAGATATAAAAGCTCATTTAGGAACGACATGAACATGCTGCATACGTAGCTGTTTATCCGTAAATATCTCCACTGAGATTAGGAAAAGCAGCAGCTTAATAAATTAAGTACTTCCTGGTATGGATACTGTACTGGTAACTCCCCAAAAGAATCTGGAATGTGGTGAGGGAAAAGAGAAAAAAGCTCATTTAGGAACGACATGAACATGCTGCGTACGTAGCTGTTTATCAGTAAATATCTCCACTGAGATTAAGAAAAGCAGTAGCTTAATAAATTAAGTACTTTCTGGTATGGTTACTGTACTGGTAAATCACCAAAAGAATCTGGATTGTGGTGAGGGAACAGAGAAAAAAGCTCATTTAGGACCTGCACTTACGAAGGGGGTAGGCAGCTGTATATCAGGGAGTAAACCTTCTGAGAATAAAAACAGCTGGAGCTTGTTAAGGTAATTACACAGGGGAAAGGATAATGTACTGGGAACTCCTCAGAAGAATCTGATTTGTGGTGAGGGGAGAGAGATAAAAGCTCCTTTAGGAACGACATGAACATGCTGTGTAGGTAGCTGTTTATCAGTAAATATCTCCACTGAGATTAAGAAAAGCAGTAGCTTAATAAATTAAGTACTTCCTGGTATGGTTACTGTACTGGTAACTCCCCAAAAGAATCTGGATTGTGGTGAGGGAACAGAGAAAAAAGCTCATATAGGACCTGCACTTACGAAGGGGGTAGGCAGCTGTATATCAGGGAGTAATCTTAGGAGAAAAAAACAGCTGGAGCTTGTTAAGGTAATTACACAGGGGAAAGGATAATGTACTGGGAACTTCTAATGAGAATCTGATTTGTGGTGAGGGGAGAGAGATAAAAGCTCATTTAGGAAGGACATGAACATGCTGCGTAGGTAGCTGTTTATCAGTAATTATCTCCACTGAGATTAAGAAAAGTAGTAGCTTAATGAATTAAGTACTTCCTGGTATGGTTACTGTACTGGTAACTCCCCAAAAGAATCTG
Organism: Perognathus longimembris pacificus; assembly: GCF_023159225.1. Lineage (NCBI taxonomy): Eukaryota > Metazoa > Chordata > Mammalia > Rodentia > Heteromyidae > Perognathus > Perognathus longimembris. Next base: position 16,745 of record NW_025961960.1, on the reverse strand, counting down.
GATTGTGGTGAGGGAACAGAGAAAAAAGCTCATTTAGGACCTGCACTTACGAAGGGGGTAGGCAGCTGTATATCAGGGAGTAAACCTTCTGAGAATAAAAACAGCTGGAGCTTGTTAAGGTAATTAAACAGGGGAAACCATAATGTACTGGGAACTCCTCAGAAGAATCTGATTTGTGATGAGGGTAGAGAGATAAAAGCTCATTTAGGAACGACATGAACATGCTGCGTAGGTAGCTGTTTATCAGTAAATATCTCCAATGAGATTAAGAAAAGCAGTAGCTTAATAAATTAAGTACTTCCTGGTATGGTTACTGTACTGGTAACTCCCCAAAAGAATCTGGATTGTGGTGAGGGAACAGAGAAAAAAGCTCATTTAGGACCTGCACTTACGAAGGGGTAGGCAGCTGTATATCAGGGAGTATCGCTTCTGAGAATAAAAACAGCTGGAGCTTGTTAAGGTAATTACACAGGGGAAAGGGTAATGTACTGGGAACTCCTCAGAAGAATCTGATTTGTGGTTAGGGGAGAGAGATAAAAGCTCATTTAGGAACGACATGAACATGCTGCATACGTAGCTGTTTATCCGTAAATATCTCTACTGAGATTAAGAAAAGCAGCAGCTTAATAAATTAAGTACTTCCTGGTATGGATACTGTACTGGTAACTCCCCAAAAGAATCTGGATTGTGGTGAGGGAAAAGAGAAAAAAGCTCATTTAGGTATGACATGAACATGCTGCGTAGGTAGTTGTTTATCAGTAAATATCTCCACTGAGATTAAGAAAAGCAGTAGCTTAATAAATTAAGTACTTCCTGGTATGGTTACTGTACTGGTAACTCCCCAAAAGAATCTGGATTTTGGTGAGGGAACAGAGCAAAAAGCTCATTTAGGACCTGCACTTACGAAGGGGGTAGGCAGCTGTATATCAGGGAGTAAACCTTCTGAGAATAAAAACAGCTGGAGCTTGTTAATTTAATTACTCAGGGGAAAGGATAATGTACTGGGAACTCCTCAGAAGAATCTGATTTGTGGTGAGGGGAGAGAGATAAAAGCTCATTTAGGCACGACATGCACTGGCTGCCTAGGTAGCTGTTTATCAGTAAATATCTCCACTGAGATTAAGAAAAGCAGTAGCTTAATAAATTCAGTACTTCCTGGTATGGGTACTGTACTGGTAACTCCCCAAAAGAATCTGGATTGTGGTGAGGGAAGAGAGAAAAAAGCTCATTTAGGACCTGCACTTACGAAGGGGGTAGGCAGCTGTATATCAGGGAGTAAACCTTCTGAGAATAAAAACAGCTGGAGCTTGTTAAGGTAATTACACAGGGGAAAGGATAATGTACTGGGAACTCCTCAGAAGAATCTGATTTGTGGTGAGGGGAGAGAGCTAAAAGCTCATTTAGGAACGACATGAACTTGCTGCGTAGGTAGCTGTTTATCAGTAAATATCTCCACTGAGATTAAGAAAAGCAGAAGCTTAATAAATTCAGTACTTCCTGGTATGGTTACTGTACTGGTAACTATCCAAAAGAATCTGGATTGTGGTGAGGGAACAGAGAAAAAAGCTCATTTAGGACCTGCACTTACGAAGGGGGTAGGCAGCAGTATATCAGGAAGTAAACCTTCTGAGAATAAAAACAGCTGGAGCTTGTTAAGGTAATTACACTGGGGAAAGGATAATGTACTGGGTACTCCTCAGAAGAATCTGATTTGTGGGGAGGGGAGAGAGATAAAAGCTCATTTAGGAACGACATGAGCATGCTGCGTAGTTAGCTGTTTATCAGTAAATATCTCCACTGAGATTAAGAAAAGCAGTAGCTTAATAAATTAAGTACTTCCTGGTATGGTTACTGTACTAGTAACTCCCCAAAAGAATCTGGATTGTGGTGAGGGAACAGAGAAAAAAGCTCATCTAGGACCTGCACTTACGAAGGGGGTAGGCAGCTGTATATCAGGGCGTAAACCTTCTGAGAATAAAAACAACTGGAGCTTGTTAAGGTAATTACACAGGGGAAAGGATAATGTACTGGGAACTCCTCAGAGGATCTGAATTGTGGTGAGGGGAGAGAGATAAAAGCTCATTTAGGAACGACATGAACATGCTGCGTACGTAGCTGTTTATCAGTAAATATCTCCACTGAGATTAAGAAAAGCAGTAGCTTAATAAATTAAGTACTTCCTGGTATGGTAACTGTACTGGTGACTCCCCAAAAGAATCTGGATTGTGGTGAGGGAACAGAGAAAAAAGCTCATTTAGGACCTGCACTTACGAAGGGGGTAGGCAGCTGTATATCAGGGAGTAAAATTTCTGAGAATAAAAACAGCTGGAACTCGTTAAGGTAATTACACAGGTGAAAGGATAATGTACTGGGAACTCCACAGAAGAATCTGATTTGTGGTGAGGGGAGAGAGATAAAAGCTCATTTAGGAAGGACATGAACATGCTGCGAAGGTAGCTGTTTATAAGTAAATATCTCCACTGAGATTAAGAAAAGCAGTAGCTTAATAAATTAAGTACTAACTGGTATGGTTACTGTACTGGTAACTCCCCAAAAGAATCTGGATTGTGGTGAGGGAACAGAGAAAAAAGCTAATTTAGGACCTGCACTTACGAAGGGGGTAGGCAGCTGTATATCGGGGAGTAAACCTTCTGAGAATAAAAACAGCTGGAGCTTGTTAAGGAAATTACACAGGGGAAAGGATAATGTACTGGGAACTCCTCAGAAGAATCTGATTTGTGGTGAGGGGAGAGCGATAAAAGCTCATTTACGAACGACATGAACATGCTGCGTAGGTAGCTGTTTATCAGTAAATATCTCCACTGAGATTAAGAAAAGCAGTAGCTTAATAAATTAAGTACTTCCTGGTATGGTTACTGTACTGGTAACTCCCCAAAAGAATCTGGATAGTGGTGAGGGAACAGAGAAAAAAGCTCATTTAGGACCTGCACTTACGAAGGGGGTAGGCAGCTGTATATCAGGGAGTAAACCTTCTGAGAATAAAAACAGCTGGAGCTTGTTAATGTAATTACACAGGGGAAAGGATAATGTACTGGGAACTCCTCAGAAGAATCTGATTTGTGGTGAGGTGAGAGAGAGAAATGCTCATTTAGGAACGACATGAACATGCTGCGTAGGTAGCTGTTTATCAGTAAATATCTCCACTGAGATTAAGAAAAGCAGTAGCTTAATAAATTAAGTACTTCCTGGTATGGTTACTCTACTGGTAACTCCCCAAAAGAATCTGGATAGTGGTGAGGGAACAGAGAAAAAAGCTCATTTAGGACCTGCACTTACGAAGGGGGTAGGCAGCTGTATATCAGGGAGTAAACTTTCTGAGAATAAAAACAGCTGGAGCTTGTTAAGGTAATTACACAGGGGAAAGGATAATGTACTGGGAACTCCTCAGAAGAATCTGATTTGTGGTGAGGGGAGAGAGATATAAGCTCCTTTAGGAACCACATGAACATGCTGTGTAGGTAGCTGTTTATCAGTAAATATCTCCACTGAGATTAAGAAAAGCAGTAGCTTAATAAATTAAGTACTTCCTGGTATGGTTACTGTACTGGTAACTCCCCAAAAGAATCTGGATTGTGGTGAGGGAACAGAGAAAAAAGCTCATTTAGGACCTGCACTTACGAAGGGGGTAGGCAGTTGTATATCAGGGAGTAAACCTTCTGAGAATAAAAACAGCTGGAGCTTGTTAAGGTAATTACACAGGGGAAAGGATAATGTACTGGGAAATCCTCAGAAGAATCTGATTTGTGATGAGGGGAGAGAGATAAAAGCACATTTAGGAACGACATGAACATGCTGCGTACGTAGCTGTTTATCAGTAACTATCTCCACTGAGATTAAGAAAAGGAGTAGCTTAATAATTTAAGTACTTCCTGGTATGGTTACTGTACTGGTAACTCTCCAAAAGAATCTGGATTGTGGTGAGGGAATAGAGAAAAAAGCTCATTTAGGACCTGCACTTACGAAGGGGGTAGGCAGCTGTATATCAGGGAGTAATCTTATGAGAATAAAAACAGCTGGAGCTTGTTAAGGTAATTACACAGGGGAAAGGATAATGTACTGGGAACTTATAAGGAGAATCTGATTTGTGGTGAGGGGAGAGAGATAAAAGCTCATTTAGGAACGACATGAACATGCTGCGTAGGTAGCTGTTTATCAGTAAATATCTCCACTGAGATTAAGAAAAGCAGTAGCTTAATAAATTACGTATTTCCTGGTATGGTTACTGTACTGGTAACTCCCCAAAAGAATCTGGATTGTGGTGAGGGAACAGAGAAAAAAGCTCATTTACGACCTGCTCTTACGAAGGGGGTCGGCAGCTCTATATCAGGGAGTAAACCTTCTGAGAATAAAAACAGCTGGAGCTTGTTAAGGTAATTACACAGCGGAAAGGATAATGTACTGGGAACTCCTCAGAAGAATCTGATTTGTGGTGAGGGGAGAGAGATAAAAGCTCAATTAGGAACGACATGAACATGCTGCGTAGGTAGCTGTTTATCAGTAAATATCTCCACTGAGATTAAGAAAAGCAGTAGCTTAATAAATTAAGTACTTCCTGGTATGGTAACTGTACTGGTTACTCCCCAAAAGAATCTGGATTGTGGTGAGGGAACAGAGAAAAAAGCTCATTTAGGACCTGCACTTACGAAGGGGGTAGGCAGCAGTATATCAGGAAGTAAACCTTCTGAGAATAAAAACAGCTGGAGCTTGTTAAGGTAATTACACTGGGGAAAGGATAATGTACTGGGTACTCCTCAGAAGAATCTGATTTTTGGTGAGGGGAGAGAGATAAAAGCTCATTTAGGAACGACATGAGCATGCTGCGTAGTTAGCTGTTTATCAGTAAATATCTCCACTGAGATTAAGAAAAGCAGTAGCTTAATAAATTAAGTACTTCCTGGTATGGTTACTGTACTGGTAACTCCCCAAAAGAATCTGGATTGTGGTGAGGGAACAGAGAAAAATGCTCATCTAGGACCTGCACTTACGAAGGGGGTAGGCAGCTGTATATCAGGGAGTAAACCTTCTGAGAATAAAAACAACTGGAGCTTGTTAAGGTAATTACACAGGGGAAAGGATAATGTACTGGGAACTCCTCAGAGAATCTGAATTGTGGTGAGGGGAGAGAGATAAAAGCTCATTTAGGAACGACATGAACATGCTGCGTACGTAGCTGTTTATCAGTAAATATCTCCACTGAGATTAAGAAAAGCAGTAGCTTAATAAATTAAGTACTTCCTGGTATGGTAACTGTACTGGTGACTCCCCAAAAGAATCTGGATTGTGGTGAGGGAACAGAGAAAAAAGCTCATTTAGGACCTGCACTTACGAAGGGGGTAGGCAGCTGTATATCAGGGAGTAAAATTTCTGAGAATAAGAACAGCTGGAACTCGTTAAGGTAATTACACAGGTGAAAGGATAATGTACTGGGAACTCCTCAGAAGAATCTGATGTGGTGAGGGGAGAGAGATAAAAGGTCATTTAGGAAGGACATGAACATGCTGCGAAGGTAGCTGTTTATAAGTAAATATCTCCACTGAGATTAAGAAAAGCAGTAGCTTAATAAATTAAGTACTGACTGGTATGGTTACTGTACTGGTAACTCCCCAAAAGAATCTGGATTGTGGTGAGGGAACAGAGAAAAAAGGTAATTTAGGACCTGCACTTACGAAGGGGGTAGGCAGCTGTATATCGGGGAGTAAACCTTCTGAGAATAAAAACAGCTGGAGCTTGTTAAGGTAATTACACAGGGGAAAGGATAATGTACTGGGAACTCCTCAGAAGAATCTGATTTGTGGTGAGGGGAGAGCGATAAAATCTCATTTAGGAACGACATGAACATGCTGCGTAGGTAGGTGTTTATCAGTAAATATCCCCACTGAGATTAAGAAAAGCAATATCTTAATAACTTAAATACTTCCTGGTATGGTTACTGCACTGGTAACTCCCCAAAGGAATCTGGGTTGTGGTCAGGGAACAGAGAAAAAAGCTCATTTAGGACCTGCACTTACGAAGGGGGTAATCAGCTGTATATCAGGGAGTAAACCTTCTGAGAATAAAAACAGCTGGAGCTTGTTAAGGTAATTACACAGGGGAAAGGATAATGTATTGGGAACTCCTCAGAAGAATCTGATTTGTGGTGAGGGGAGAGCGATAAAGCTCATTTAGGAACGACATGAACATGCTGCGTAGGTAGCTGTGTATCAGTAAATATCTCCACTGAGATTAAGAAAAGTAGTAGCTTAATGAATTAATTACTTCCTGGTATGGTTACTGTACTGGTAACTCCCCAGAAGAATCTGGATTGTGGTGATTGAACAGAGAAAAAAGCTCATTTAGGACCTGCACTTACGAAGGGGGTAGGCAGCTGTATATCAGGGAGTAAACCTTCTGAGAAAAAAAAAACAGCTGGAGCTTGTTAAGGTAATTACACAGGGGAAAGGATAATGTACTGGGAAATCCTCAGAAGAATCTGATTTGTGATGAGGGGAGAGAGATAAAAGCTCATTTAGGAACGACATGAACATGCTGCGTAGGTAGCTGTTTATCAGTAAATATCTCCACTGAGATTAAGAAAAGCAGTAGCTTAATAAATTAAGTACTTCCTGGTATGGTTACTGTACTGGTAACTCCCCAAAAGAATATGAATTGTGGTGAGGGAACAGAGAAAAAAGCTCATTTATGACCTGCACTTACGAAAGGGGTAGGCAGCTGTATATCAGGGAGTATCGCTTCTGGGAATAAAAACAGCTGGAGCTTGTTAAGGTAATTACACAGGGGAAAGGATAATGTACTGGGAACTCCTCAGAAGAATCTGATTTGAGGTGAGGGGAGAGAGATAAAAGCTCATTTAGGAACGAGATGAACATGCTGCATACATAGCTGTTTATCAGTAAATATCTCCACTGAGATTAAGAAAAGCAAGAGCTTAATAAATTAAGTACTTCCTGGTATGGATATTGTACTGGTAACTCCCCAAAAGAATCTGGATTGTGGTGAGGGAACAGAGAAAAAAGCTCATTTAGGACCTGCACTTACGAAGGGGGTAGGCAGCTGTATATCAGGGAGTATACCTTCTGAGAATAAAAACAGCTGGAGCTTGTTAAGGTAATTACACAGGGGAAAGGATAATGTACTGGGAAATCCTTAGAAGAATCTGATTTGTGATGAGGGGAGAGAGATAAAAGCTCATTTAGGAACGACATGAACATGCTGCGTAGGTAGCTGTTTATCAGTAAATATCTCCACTGAGATTAGGAAAAGCAGTAGCTTAATAAATTACGTACTTCCTGGTATGGTTACTGTACTGGTAACTCCCCAAAAGAATCTGGATTGTGGTGAGGGAACAGAGAAAAAAGCTCATTTACGACCTGCTCTTACGAAGGGGGTCGGCAGCTCTATATCAGGGAGTAAACCTTCTGAGAATAAAAACAGCTGGAGCTTGTTAAGGTAATTACACAGCGGAAAGGATAATGTACTGGGAACTCCTCAGAAGAATCTGATTTGTTGTGAGGGGAGAGAGATAAAAGCTCATTTAGGAACGACATGAACATGCTGCGTAGTTAGCTGTTTATCAGTAAATATCTCCACTGAGATTAAGAAAAGCAGTAGCTTAATAAATTAAGTACTAACTGGTATGGTTACTGTACTGGTAACTCCCCAAAAGAATCTGGATTGTGGTGAGGGAACAGAGAAAAAAGCTAATTTAGGACCTGCACTTACGAAGGGGGTAGGCAGCTGTATATCGGGGAGTAAACCTTCTGAGAATAAAAACAGCTGGAGCTTGTTAAGGTAATTACACAGGGGAAAGGATAATGTACTGGGAACTCCTCAGAAGAATCTGATTTGTGGTGAGGGGAGAGCGATAAAAGCTCATTTAGGAACGACATGAACATGCTGCGTAGGTAGGTGTTTATCAGTAAATATCCCCACTGAGATTAAGAAAAGCAATATCTTAATAAGTTAAATACTTCCTGGTATGGTTACTGTACTGGTAACTCCCCAAGGAATCTGGGTTGTGGTCAGGGAACAGAGAAAAAAGCTCATTTAGGACCTGCACTTACGAAGGGGGTAATCAGCTGTATATCAGGGAGTAAACCTTCTGAGAATAAAAACAGCTGGAGCTTGTTAAGGTAATTACACAGGGGAAAGGATAATGTATTGGGAACTCCTCAGAAGAATCTGATTTGTGGTGAGGGGAGAGCGATAAAGCTCATTTAGGAACGACATGAACATGCTGCGTAGGTAGCTGTGTATCAGTAAATATCTCCACTGAGATTAAGAAAAGTAGTAGCTTAATGAATTAATTACTTCCTGGTATGGTTACTGTACTGGTAACTCCCCAGAAGAATCTGGATTGTGGTGATTGAACAGAGAAAAATGCTCATTTAGGACCTGCACTTACGAAGGGGGTAGGCAGCTGTATATCAGGGAGTAAACCTTCTGAGAAAAAAAAAACAGCTGGAGCTTGTTAAGGTAACTACACAGGGGAAAGGATAATGTACTGGGAAATCCTCAGAAGAATCTGATTTGTGATGAGGGGAGAGAGATAAAAGCTCATTTAGGAACGACATGAACATGCTGCGTAGGTAGCTGTTTATCAGTAAATATCTCCACTGAGATTAAGAAAAGCAGTAGCTTAATAAATTAAGTACTTCCTGGTATGGTTACTGTACTGGTAACTCCCCAAAAGAATATGAATTGTGGTGAGGGAACAGAGAAAAAAGCTCATTTATGACCTGCACTTACGAAAGGGGTAGGCAGCTGTATATCAGGGAGTATCGCTTCTGGGAATAAAAACAGCTGGAGCTTGTTAAGGTAATTACACAGGGGAAAGGATAATGTACTGGGAACTCCTCAGAAGAATCTGATTTGAGGTGAGGGGAGAGAGATAAAAGCTCATTTAGGAACGAGATGAACATGCTGCATACATAGCTGTTTATCAGTAAATATCTCCACTGAGATTAAGAAAAGCAAGATCTTAATAAATTAAGTACTTCCTGGTATGGATATTGTACTGGTAACTCCCCAAAAGAATCTGGATTGTGGTGAGGGAACAGAGAAAAAAGCTCATTTAGGACCTGCACTTACGAAGGGGGTAGGCAGCTGTATATCAGGGAGTATACCTTCTGAGAATAAAAACAGCTGGAGCTTGTTAAGGTAATTACACAGGGGAAAGGATAATGTACTGGGAAATCCTCAGAAGAATCTGATTTGTGATGAGGGGAGAGAGATAAAAGCTCATTTAGGAACGACATGAACATGCTGCGTAGGTAGCTGTTTATCAGTAAATATCTCCACTGAGATTAGGAAAAGCAGTAGCTTAATAAATTACGTACTTCCTGGTATGGTTACTGTACTGGTAACTCCCCAAAAGAATCTGGATTGTGGTGAGGGAACAGAGAAAAAAGCTCATTTACGACACGCTCTTACGAAGGGGGTCGGCAGCTCTATATCAGGGAGTAAACCTTCTGAGAATAAAAACAGCTGGAGCTTGTTAAGGTAATTACACAGCGGAAAGGATAATGTACTGGGAACTCCTCAGAAGAATCTGATTTGTGGTGAGGGGAGAGAGATAAAAGCTCATTTAGGAACGACATGAACATGCTGCGTAGGTAGCTGTTTATCAGTAAATATCTCCACTGAGATTAAGAAAAGCAGTAGCTTAATAAATTAAGTACTTCCTGGTATGGTTACTGTACTGGTAACTCCCCAAAAGAATCTGGATTGTGGTGAGGGAACAGAGAAAAAAGCTCATCTAGGACCTGCACTTACGAAGGCGGTAGGCAGCTGTATATCAGGGAGTAAACCTTCTGAGAATAAAAACATCTGGAGCTTGTTAAGGTAATTACACAGGGGAAAGGATAATGTACTGGGAACTCCTCAGAAGAATCTGAATTGTGGTGAGGGGAGAGAGATAAAAGCTCATTTAGGAACGACATGAACATGCTGCGTACGTAGCTGTTTATCAGTAAATATCTCCACTGAGATTAAGAAAAGCAGTAGCTTAATAAATTAAGTACTTCCTGGTATGGTTACTGTACTGGTAACTCCCCAAAAGAATCTGAATTGTGGTGAGGGAACAGAGAACAAAGCTCATTTAGGACCTGCACTTACGAAGGGGGTAGGCAGCTGTATATCAGGGAGTAAACCTTCTGAGAATACAAACAGCTGGAGCTTGTTAAGGTAAATACACAGGGGAAACGATAATGTACTGGGAACTCCTCAGAAGAATCTGATTAGTGGTGAGGGTAGAGAGATAAAAGCTCATTTAGGAACGACATGAACATGCTGCGTAGTTAGCTGTTTATCAGTAAATATCTCCACTGAGATTAAGAAAAGCAGTAGCTTAATAAATTAAGTACTTCCTGGTATGGTAACTGTACTGGTAACTCCCCAAAAGAATCTGGATTGTGGTGAGGGAACAGAGAAAAAAGCTCATTTAGGACCTGCACTTACGAAGGGGGTAGGCAGCTGTATATCAGGGAGTAAACCTTCTGAGAATAAAAACAGCTGGAACTCGTTAAGGTAATTACACAGGTGAAAGGATAATGTACTGGGAACTCCTCAGAAGAATCTGATTTGTGGTGAGGGGAGAGAGATAAAAGCTCATTTAGGAAGGACATGAACATGCTGCGAAGGTAGCTGTTTATCAGTAAATATCTCCACTGAGATTAAGAAAAGCAGTAGCTTAATAAATTAAGTACTAACTGGTATGGTTACTGTACTGGTAACTCCCCAAAAGAATCTGGATTGTGGTGAGGGAACAGAGAAAAAAGCTAATTTAGGACCTGCACTTACGAAGGGGGTAGGCAGCTGTATATCAGGGAGTAAACCTTCTGAGAATAAAAACAGCTGGAGCTTGTTAAGGTAATTACACAGGGGAAAGGATAATGTACTGGGAACTCCTCAGAAGAATCTGATTTGTGGTGAGGGGAGAGCGATAAAAGTTCATTTAGGAACGACATGAACATGCTGCGTAGGTAGGTGTTTATCAGTAAATATCCCCACTGAGATTAAGAAAAGCAGTATCTTAATAAGTTAAATACTTCCTGGTATGGTTACTGTAATGGTAACTCCCCAAAGGAATCTGGATTGTGGTCAGGGAACAGAGAAAAAAGCTCATTTAGGACCTGCACTTACGAAGGGGGTAATCAGCTGTATATCAGGGAGTAAACCTTCTGAGAATAAAAACAGCTGGAGCTTGTTAAGGTATTTACACAGGGGAAAGGATAATGTATTGGGAACAGCTCAGAAGAATCTGATTTGTGGTGAGGGGAGAGCGATAAAGCTCATTTAGGAACGACATGAACATGCTGCGTAGGTAGCTGTGTATCAGTAAATATCTCCACTGAGATTAAGAAAAGTAGTAGCTTAATGAATTAATTACTTCCTGGTATGGTTACTGTACTGGTAACTCCCCAGAAGAATCTGGATTGTGGTGATTGAACAGAGAAAAAAGCTCATTTAGGACCTGCACTTACGAAGGGGGTAGGCAGCTGTATATCAGGGAGTAAACCTTCTGAGAAAAAAAAAACAGCTGGAGCTTGTTAAGGTAATTACACAGAGGAAAGGATAATGTACTGGGAAATCCTCAGAAGAATCTGATTTGTGATGAGGGGAGAGAGATAAAAGCTCATTTAGGAACGACATGAACATGCTGCGTAGGTAGCTGTTTATCAGTAAATATCTCCACTGAGATAAAGAAAAGCAGTAGCTTAATAAATTAAGTACTTCCTGGTATGGTTACTGTACTGGTAACTCCCCAAAAGAATATGAATTGTGGTGAGGGAACAGAGAAAAAAGCTCATTTATGACCTGCACTTACGAAAGGGGTAGGCAGCTGTATATCAGGGAGTATCGCTTCTGGGAATAAAAACAGCTGGAGCTTGTTAAGGTAATTACACAGGGGAAAGGATAATGTACTGGGAACTCCTCAGAAGAATCTGATTTGAGGTGAGGGGAGAGAGATAAAAGCTCATTTAGGAACGAGATGAACATGCTGCATACATAGCTGTTTATCAGTAAATATCTCCACTGAGATTAAGAAAAGCAAGAGCTTAATAAATTAAGTACTTCCTGGTATGGATATTGTACTGGTAACTCCCCAAAAGAATCTGGATTGTGGTGAGGGAACAGAGAAAAAAGCTCATTTAGGACCTGCACTTACGAAGGGGGTAGGCAGCAGTATATCAGGAAGTAAACCTTCTGAGAATAAAAACAGCTGGAGCTTGTTAAGGTAATTACACTGGGGAAAGGATAATGTACTGGGTACTCCTCAGAAGAATCTGATTTGTGGTGAGGGGAGAGAGATAAAAGCTCATTTAGGAACGACATGAGCATGCTGCGTAGTTAGCTGTTTATCAGTAAATATCTCCACTGAGATTAAGAAAAGCAGTAGCTTAATAAATTAAGTACTTCCTGGTATGGTTCCTGTACTGGTAACTCCCCAAAAGAATCTGGATTGTGGTGAGGGAACAGAGAAAAAAGCTCATCTAGGACCTGCACTTACGAAGGGGGTAGGCAGCTGTATATCAGGGAGTAAACCTTCTGAGAATAAAAACATCTGGAGCTTGTTAAGGTAATTACACAGGGGAAAGGATAATGTACTGGGAACTCCTCAGAAGAATCTGAATTGTGGTGAGGGGAGAGAGATAAAAGCTCATTTAGGAACGACATGAACATGCTGCGTACGTAGCTGTTTATCAGTAAATATCTCCACTGAGATTAAGAAAAGCAGTAGCTTAATAAATTAAGTACTTCCTGGTATGGTTACTGTACTGGTAACTTCCCAAAAGAATCTGAATTGTGGTGAGGGAACAGAGAACAAAGCTCATTTAGGACCTGCACTTACGAAGGGGGTAGGCAGCTGTATATCAGGGAGTAAACCTTCTGAGAATACAAACAGCTGGAGCTTGTTAAGATAAATACACAGGGGAAACGATAATGTAGTGGGAACTCCTCAGAAGAATCTGATTAGTGGTGAGGGTAGAGAGATAAAAGCTCATTTAGGAACGACATGAACATGCTGCGTAGTTAGCTGTTTATCAGTAAATATCTCCACTGAGATTAAGAAAAGCAGTAGCTTAATAAATTAAGTACTTCCTGGTATGCTAACTGTACTGGTAACTCCCCAAAAGAATCTGGATTGTGGTGAGGGAACAGAGAAAAAAGCTCATTTAGGACCTGCACTTACGAAGGGGGTAGGCAGCTGTATATCAGGGAGTAAACCTTCTGAGAATAAAACAGCTGGAACTCGTTAAGGTAATTACACAGGTGAAAGGATAATGTACTGGGAACTCCTCAGAAGAATCTGATTTGTGGTGAGGGGAGAGAGATAAAAGCTCATTTAGGAAGGACATGAACATGCTGCGAAGGTAGCTGTTTATCAGTAAGTATCTCCACTGAGATTAAGAAAAGCAGTAGCTTAATAAATTAAGTACTAACTGGTATGGTTACTGTACTGGTAACTCCCCAAAAGAATCTGGATTGTGGTGAGGGAACAGAGAAAAAAGCTAATTTAGGACCTGCACTTACGAAGGGGGTAGGCAGCTGTATATCGGGGAGTAAACATTCTGAGAATAAAAACAGCTGGAGCTTGTTAAGGTAATTACACAGGGGAAAGGATAATGTACTGGGAACTCCTCAGAAGAATCTGATTTGTGGTGAGGGGAGAGCGATAAAAGCTCATTTAGGAACGACATGAACATGCTGCGTAGGTAGGTGTTTATCAGTAAATATCCCCACTGAGATTAAGAAAAGCAGTATCTTAATAAGTTAAATACTTCCTGGTATGGTTACTGTACTGATAACTCCCCAAAGGAATCTGGATTGTGGTCAGGGAACAGAGAAAAAAGCTCATTTAGGACCTGCACTTACGAAGGGGGTAATCAGCTGTATATCAGGGAGTAAACCTTCTGAGAATAAAAACAGCTGGAGCTTGTTAAGGTATTTACACAGGGGAAAGGATAATGTATTGGGAACTCCTCAGAAGAATCTGATTTGTGGTGAGGGGAGAGCGATAAAGCTCATTTAGGAACGACATGAACATGCTGCGTAGGTAGCTGTGTATCAGTAAATATCTCCACTGAGATTAAGAAAAGTAGTAGCTTAATGAATTAATTACTTCCTGGTATGGTTACTGTACTGGTAACTCCCCAGAAGAATCTGGATTGTGGTGAGGGAACAGAGAAAAAAGCTCATTTAGGACCTGCACTTACGAAGGGGGTAGGCAGCTGTATATCAGGGAGTAAACCTTCTGAGAAAAAAAAAACAGCTGGAGCTTGTTAAGGTAATTACACAGGGGAAAGGATAATGTACTGGGAAATCCTCAGAGGAATCTGATTTGTGATGAGGGGAGAGAGATAAAAGCTCATTTAGGAACGACATGAACATGCTGCGTAGGTAGCTGTTTATCAGTAAATATCTCCACTGAGATTAAGAAAAGCAGTAGCTTAATAAATTAAGTACTTCCTGGTATGGTTACTGTACTGGTAACTCCCCAAAAGAATATGAATTGTGGTGAGGGAACAGAGAAAAAAGCTCATTTATGACCTGCACTTACGAAAGGGGTAGGCAGCTGTATATCAGGGAGTATCGCTCTGGGAATAAAAACAGCTGGAGCTTGTTAAGGTAATTACACAGGGGAAAGGATAATGTACTGGGAACTCCTCAGAAGAATCTGATTTGAGGTGAGGGGAGAGAGATAAAAGCTCATTTAGGAACGAGATGAACATGCTGCATACATAGCTATTTATCAGTAAATATCTCCACTGAGATTAAGAAAAGCAAGAGCTTAATAAATTAAGTACTTCCTGGTATGGATATTGTACTGGTAACTCCCCAAAAGAATCTGGATTGTGGTGAGGGAACAGAGAAAAAAGCTCATTTAGGACCTGCACTTACGAAGGGGGTAGGCAGCTGTATATCAGGGAGTATACCTTCTGAGAATAAAAACAGCTGGAGCTTGTTAAGGTAATTACACAGGGGAAAGGATAATGTACTGGAAATCCTCAGAAGAATCTGATTTGTGATGAGGGGAGAGAGATAAAAGCTCATTTAGGAACGACATGAACATGCTGCGTAGGTAGCTGTTTATCAGTAAATATCTCCACTGAGATTAAGAAAGCAGTAGCTTAATAAATTACGTACTTCCTGGTATGGTTACTGTACTGGTAACTCCCCAAAAGAATCTGGATTGTGGTGAGGGAACAGAGAAAAAAGCTCATTTACGACCTGCTCTTACGAAGGGGGTCGGCAGCTCTATATCAGGGAGTAAACCTTCTGAGAATAAAAACAGCTGGAGCTTGTTAAGGTAATTACACAGCGGAAAGGATAATGTACTGGGAACTCCTCAGAAGAATCTGATTTGTGGTGAGGGGAGAGAGATAAAAGCTCATTTAGGAACGACATGAACATGCTGCGTAGGTAGCTGTTTATCAGTAAATATCTCCACTGAGATTAAGAAAAGCAGTAGCTTAATAAATTAAGTACTTCCTGGTATGGTTACTGTACTGGTAACTCCCCAAAAGAATCTGGATTGTGGTGAGGGAACAGAGAAAAAAGCTCATTTAGGACCTGCACTTACGAAGGGGGTAGGCAGCAGTATATCAGGAAGTAAACCTTCTGAGAATAAAAACAGCTGGAGCTTGTTAAGGTAATTACACTGGGGAAAGGATAATGTACTGGGTACGCCTCAGAAGAATCTGATTTGTGGTGAGGGGAGAGAGATAAAAGCTCATTTAGGAACGACATGAGCATGCTGCGTAGTTAGCTGTTTATCAGTAAATATCTCCACTGAGATTAAGAAAAGCAGTAGCTTAATAAATTAAGTACTTCCTGGTATGGTTACTGTACTGGTAACTCCCCAAAAGAATCTGGATTGTGGTGAGGAACAGAGAAAAAAGCTAATTTAGGACCTGCACTTACGAAGGGGGTAGGCAGCTGTATATCGGGGAGTAAACCTTCTGAGAATAAAAACAGCTGGAGCTTGTTAAGGTAATTACACAGGGGAAAGGATAATGTACTGGGAATTCCTCAGAAGAATCTGATTTGTGATGAGGGGAGAGCGATAAAAGCTCATTTAGGAACGACATGAACATGCTGCGTAGGTAGGTGTTTATCAGTAAATATCCCCACTGAGATTAAGAAAAGCAGTATCTTAATAAGTTAAATACTTCCTGGTATGGTTACTGTACTGGTAACTCCCCAAAGGAATCTGGATTGTGGTCAGGGAACAGAGAAAAAAGCTCATTTAGGACCTGCACTTACGAAGGGGGTAATCAGCTGTATATCAGGGAGTAAACCTTCTGAGAATAAAAACAGCTGGAGCTTGTTAAGGTATTTACACAGGGGAAAGGATAATGTATTGGGAACTCCTCAGAAGAATCTGATTTGTGGTGAGGGAGAGCGATAAAGCTCATTTAGGAACGACATGAACATGCTGCGTAGGTAGCTGTGTATCAGTAAATATCTCCACTGAGATTAAGAAAAGTAGTAGCTTAATGAATTAATTACTTCCTGGTATGGTTACTGTACTGGTAACTCCCCAGAAGAATCTGGATTGTGGTGAGGGAACAGAGAAAAAAGCTCATTTAGGACCTGCACTTACGAAGGGGGTAGGCAGCTGTATATCAGGGAGTAAACCTTCTGAAAAAAAAAAAACAGCTGGAGCTTGTTAAGGTAATTACACAGGGGAAAGGATAATGTACTGGGAAATCCTCAGAGGA